>NC_084504.1:5315027-5602527 GCF_024500385.1 Phyllopteryx taeniolatus | reverse complement strand
ATATCTCCGAGCAGAGTCTTGTGTGTAGTTAGCCATAACATCATGTGTGTTTATGTGGCATTTAGCCACACTTAGCCAGTCCTCGTCACTGGAATTTAAGCCAAGAAGCTTCAATGACGTGGTCCCTATGAAAACTAACTAGTCATCAATCACGAGTAGGGGTGAACAATATGGGGAAAATACTCTGAATTGCTAGTTTTTTTGTTGTTGTTTATTTTAAACAATTATTGCAATTGTGATTTAGTATGCAAATTTTCGGGAGGAAGTTTGTTGTCTTCAGAAGGAGTCCTATCGGGCCTTTTTGGCCTGTGGGACTCCTGAGGCAGCTGATGGGTACCGGCTGGCCAAGCGGAATGCAGCGTGGGAGGAGTTTGGTGAGGCCATGGAGAAAGACTTCCGGACGGCTTCGAGGAAATTCTGGTCCACCATCGGCCGTCTCAGGAGGAGGAAGCAGTGCACCATCAACACTGTGTATAGTGGGGATGGGGCGCTGCTGACCTCGACTTGGGACGTTGTGAGACGGTGGGGAAAATACTTCGAAGACCCCAATTCCCTTTTGCAGATGATGTGGTTCTGTTGGCTTCATATAGCCGTGATCTCCAACTCTCACTGGAGCAGTTTGCAGCAGAGTGTGAAGCGGCTGGCACGAGAAACAGCAGCTCCAAATGTGAGACCATGGTTCTCAGTCGGAAAAGGGTGACGTGCCCTCTCCAGGTCGGTGACGAGATCCTGCCCCAAGTGGAGGAGTTCAAGCATCTTGGTTTCTTGTTCACGAGTGAGGGAAGAATGGAACGGGAGATCGACAGGCGGATCAGTCCAGCGTCTGCAGTGATGCGGACTTTGTATCGGTCCGTTGTGGTAAAGAAGGAGCTAAGCCGAAAGGCGAAGCTCTCAATTTACCGGTCGATCTACGTTCCTACCCTCACCTGTGGTCACGAGCTGTTGGTCCTGACCGAAAGAACAAGATCCCGGATACAAGCGGCCGAAATGAGTTTCCTCTGAAGGGTGTCCGGGCTCTCCCTTAGAGATAGGGTGAGAAACTCGGTCATCCGGGAGGATCTCAGAGTAGAGCCGCTGCTCCTCCACATCGAGAGGAGCCAGATGAGGTGGCTGGGGCATCTGATTGGAATGCCTCCCGGACGCCTGCCCGGTGAGGTGTTCCGGGGACGACCCAGGACACGCTGGAGAGACTACGTCTTTCGGCTGGCCTGGGAACGCCTCGGGATCCCCCGGAACAGCTGGATTAAGTGACTGTGCAGAGGGAAGTCTGGGCGTCCCTGCTAAAGCTACTGCCCCCGTGACCCGACCTCGGATAAGCGGTAGAAAATGGATGGATGGACTTTTATACTGACACTTTTATACTATGTCCATGTTAAAGAGTCACTCTATGGCGGTCTAGATATCTAAAATATGGGACCTTTAACATAATATTTGCAATTATTTAATATGGCCACATGACATTTATGCTCAAAAGAATGTTAACGCTTAGCTAATTACAGATCAATATGCAGGATACTTAATATTTTCATGTAATTGTAATTGCGTTTATACAATTCCTGGGGACGCAAATAGCACCAATTCAGTGGAATGTCCCAAATAAGCTTAGTATAGCATAAGCATAGTATGGGGGATTGCTCTGTTTGAATGCATGGAAAAGAATACATTTATATTGTTATTTTTTAGTTCAGTGTGTCTTGATGTAGGCTGTAATGACAGTCCATGCAGCTACATAGTTGGTGGTAACGACACGTGTATAAATGACGCTACTGATTTATGACCTTGTTAAATGGCCAAAAAATGCAAAGGAAATTTCACCCTGTGGTGTCCTACCCAATACCAGTCGTAGAGACACCCTCGACTTGGAGGAGAAATGCAGTACATTTTCAAAACTGCATGCATGGGTTGCGCTAGAGTATAAAGGCAAACTGGGTGTGGGAAAGCTGCAATGATGTCAGCGCGGTCTCCGCCCACACGAGTATAAAGAAGCCTTTAGTTTTTCCCCCCGCTTCGTCAAATGCTTCAATCCCTTATTCAGCCTCTGCTGGCTAAACAGTCAGGCTCATGGGCTTTCCCGGCTCCAAGACCTGATGCCACTTGGCGCCAAATTGAAGCATGCATATTACCGCGACGTATGTTTGAAGTGTCAATGTGTCAACCAATTTACGTTAGTTCAATTAATGCATGAGCCACTAATCCCACTTTGGTTGTCATGCCAAGCGACCACTCTGGCTTGAACGAGGTCCATACCGATACTAGCTAGCTAGTCATTTGAGGGCCCAAGGCAAACATAGTCACGCCCCACCCCCACTTATGTAATTTAGATGACTTTGTCCTGCTTTTGAAATCTGTTACAATTATCTGACTGTTAAAGTTAGCCTACAAATATTTATCACTAAATATATAAAATATCTTGAACTAAAAAGTTTGAATTTGAGAAAATCCTATACGTCCTTAAGATCCTTTTTGAGATTACCAAATAAGTGAATCAATTTAATGCTTTTACTGTAATTGGTAAGAACATTACTCAACATTTATTATAGTTTACCATTTCAACTGCTTTTATACTCATATCTTAGTCATTGAGTGCCACTCGTGTCACTCTCCACTTTATCTCTTATACATGCAAATCATTCGCCGTTTTGAACTCAAAATAGTCAATTTACGGGAATAGTATAGATCCGATGAGTTTTCCGTTATAATTATCTGAATGTCGTTCGCTACTTTTTTTAAGGCAACGGCGCGCTACTTGTGTTGACATTTGGAGGAACAAAAACAACAGCTTCTATGTATTGTAGTATTTATGTGGAACTGTCTGCCTCAACGTGGATATTTCAGCTCACTTATAATTTGAGAAAGCACCATGCAGAAAATTGATGTTTTTTGGGAGTTTTGACTGTGCATACACACACACACACACACAGAATTTGCACATTTTATTTTGTATTTATTTATTTATGTTAAATTGATGTTCATGCTGTGGTTTAAAAAAATAAAAAAATAAATAAATAAAAAAAATATCAGAAGTTACTCACTACTTACTCAATACCTGAGTAATAATTTCACTTTGTACTTTTTACTCAAGTAATTTTTTAGATGACTACTTTTTACTTTAGTCACATTATTGTGTTCTGTCGGCGGTGGGAGTTGAAACTCCTCTCTGACAGGGGATTCTGCCAGACGTTCCCAGCAGACCCTCACAATACGTTTGGGCCTGCCACGTCGGACCGGCATCTTCCCCCACCATCGGAGCCAACTCACCACCAGGTGGTGATCAGTTGACAGCTCCGCCCCTCTCTTCACCCGAGTGTCCAAGACATGCGGCCGCAAGTCCTATGACACGACCACAAAGTTGATCATCGAACTGCAATCTTGAGTGTCCTGGTGCCAAGTGCACGTCTGGACACCCTTATGCTTGAACATCGTGTTTTTTATGGACAATCCGTGATGAGCACAGAAGTGCAATAACAGAACACTGCTCACACTGTACCCGACCCCTATGGGCCCCTCCACAGGTGGTGAGTCCATGGGAAGGGGGACCCACGTTACCCTTTTGGGCTGTGCCCCGCCGGGCCCCATGGGTGCAGGCCCGGCCACCAGGCACTTGCATTCAAGCCCCACCCCAAGCCTGGCTCCAGAGGGGACCCCCGGTGTATACAGTATCATCAAATTTAGAGCTAAAAAAAAATGATAGCTGGTGAATGGCCCATATACAGTAATTTATACGCACACAAGCACGCACGCCCACACACACACACAAACACCCACACACACGTTGCACCGCGGACCGATACCAATAACGAACTGAGGTATTTTCATGTAAAAAATAGCACGGTACCACTTTTTTATAGTACCGGCACTTGAAAAAAGAAAACACTACAGCGCTGTAATTGTGTCTTGAAAAAAGAAAACACTACAGCGCTGTAATTGTGTCTTCAAGGCCAGTAAACAAAAAGCAGACGGTCGGCCAATTACTGCCTGTCTGCTGACAAGTGAAAGAAAAGCCTTTAAGTGTGGAGGGAGGGTTCTGTGTGTCTGTACATGCAAGTGTGTCTGCCTGCGCAACTATGCAAATGGGAAACTGTTGTGCTACTGCAGAATGCAGACTCCACTCATCATGAAGACACAAGATGCATCAAGCATTATTTGGAAGTATTGGCTACTACCCGCTCTTAGTGGTGTGCTAACCAGTTTGCTCTGAGCATTAGGACGTGTTAACACACGTTAGCATTAGCACGAGTTAGGGTGCATTAGCAGACCTATCCGGAAATCGGGGAGCTGGAGAAAAATAAAAAGCCACCCGAATGCAAAAGGGTAACCCACTTAATATCCAAGTGGAGCATAAAGGTCCACTGAGTAGGAGCAAATGTATTGTTTATAATTGAATAAATAAAATGCAGTCAAATACAAGAATATTGCATTCTAAAAGCTTATATTGTGAATATTAAGTGTATATAAATATAAAATAATATTGTCATGGGGGAAAAATAGTATGGGGTGCCATTTGTAAAGCAGCTCGCTCTGAAAATAGCAACATTTTGTCACATTTAGTTTCAAACAGTGTTTAAAAAAAACTGCTGTGAATTTTCGAGTCACTTTTCTGCACATTTAGAACTATATTTATCAACTCTATTGTTAAATCCAGATATTAAATGTTGCACCTAAATCCTAAATTTAAATGTTAACTGCAAGTTTAAATATAAATAATTCTAAATGATAAATATACATCTAAATATAAATCATATATATAACATTTTAAATGTAAATATAATTATTAAATATATATTTAAATGTTAAATTTTTAGCTAAATGCTAAATCTAAAATGTCAAAACTAAATGTGAAATATTTCTCAATGTGAAGTACATTTCTAAATGTTAAATATATATCTAAATGTTAAATCTATATCTAAATGTTGAATGTAAATGTTTCATATATAGCTAAAGGTTATATATATATATATATATATATATATAAATACAAATGTTTAATCTATATCTAAATGTTATATCAAAATGTTAAATATATAAATATAAATGTTAAATATATATCTAAATATAATTGTTAAGCCTAAATGTTTCAGGTGGAACTAAATATTTAGCAAAAATACAAATCCAAAGAGCCAACTGGTTTAAGTACCAAAATAAAAGCTCAACGTCAGTGTGTGTCTATAGTCCCAAAAAAATAACATAAAAAAACATCTTATCTGGGGAAATGGACTCTTGAGCAGAGATCATAGTTATAACAACTACATGAAATAACTAACATGTTTAGAGAAACTGTATTTGACGTGTACTTTTAGTGTTTAGTTGTCACTTTTAAGTACAGCTGGAGGATTTAAGACCCGTGGGAGCCTTGGCCGTCCAGCTCCACCAGGCGGCAGGTGCACGCCACTGTTAGCCTATTACAGACCTATTACAGACCACTTCGATGAATGTCTTTCGTGCGTCTAGCGTAGTATGTCTAATCACGTAACACTGGGTTCTAATCCAGGCTAATGTCACAAAACTGGCTAACGGTAGCCCCATAGAGATTTATTACTAGCACCAACGCACTTAAACAAGTGTAGCACACTTGTTTCATTTATGCTGCTGTAATGCTGATGGAGGAGAGACAGAGACAGTCACAAGGAGAAAGTAATTTATTTGAATGTACATAAGGTTACGCATTGCATTAAAAAAAAAAAAAAAAAAAAAAAAAAAAGCATTGCTCTCACTTTGTGTGTTTGGATTAGAACGCACTGCTACGTGATTACACACACTACGCTAGAGACATACACACAATAAAAAAAAACGAGGTGGTCTGTGGCAGCCCTGTGGTCGTTGCCGTCACCGTCGCCATGGAAAAATTATGTATTACTGTCAAAACCACTCTGCTGCTGTTCTCTGCTAACACCGTTTGACCGCACGTTTGCATAATGACCAGCTTGGATATTGGCTAACAGTGGTGTGCACCTGCCACCTGGTGGAGGTGGACGGCCAGGGCTCCCACGGGTCTTAAATCCTCCAGGTGTTCTTAAAAGTGGTGGGTAAACAATAAATGTACACGTCAAATAAAGTTTCTCGAAACGGGTTTGTGATTTCATGAACCGTATTTACACGACCATAAGGTGCACCGTATTAAAAGGCGCAGTCTCAGTTACGGGGTCTATATTACTGTATTTAACACATACATAAGGCGTACCGCATTATTGGGCACAGGCAAAACCTACGCGAGCTTAAAACATACGGTAGCATGCATGCACGCTAAACCAATGTTTTTAAAAAGGCAGTGGGAGCAAAACTGAGTTTGGTTGTACTTTATTGATGAATTTAACAATGTACTCACATTATTTTTTGATCAATCCTCATCCACAATTCCAAAGTCCTCATCTTCTGTATCCAAAATGAACAGCTGGACAAGTTCCCCATCAAACACGCCAGGTTCCCTCTCGTCATTGACGGAGTCAGTCTCGTTGCCGTGCGGTTCCTCAGAAATGATGCCGGCTTTTACAAAAGCTCGAACAACAGTGCAAGCAGACACGTTAGTCCAAGAATCCACAATCCATTCACAAATTGTGGCGTAACTCGCCCAGTATTGCCTCCTAGTCTTGCTAAGCTGTGTTCGCCATCTGTCATTCATCGCTCCCACGGCGCTCGCAACTTCACTTTGAATGCCCTGTTTACACCGATGTCCAGCAGTTGGAGTTCCTTCGTCAAGCCTCCCGGAATGATAGCAAGCTCAGAGTTATTGTACTCAGTCGAATGGTGACTGTAGAGATGCTTCTCCCGGCTGTTCTTTGCTCATTAATGCATTGCTCGAGTTGGTCTTCCAACTCGGGGCACCTCGCCTAGTTTCCGCGGAAACTCAGCTTCGTCTTCTTGACTTGGCGAAGCTCGTTTTCCTGCTTCCTCCACTTGCGAACCGTGGATTCGTTGATCTTGAATTCTTTCGCGGCTGCTCGATTCCCATGTTCCTCCGCGTAACTAATGGCTTGCAGTTTAAGCGTGTCTCTTCGTAGGTGCCATTTTCTGGGGTCCTCAGCTAAACCGATGTTTTGCACAATGCACATACCGGCACTATATACCTACTTTAGCGTACTCCTTCACGTGCACCCTTCCCCCTTTAAACAACCGTATGCTGTCCTCAGCCACGTCCGCTTTTCCTCTGTATAAACAGCGTGTCGGAAGGAAATGCTCCCAGTCAGTCAAGCGGCGCGCTCATCACACAACAAAATTTATAGATTTTGGAACTCGGTGCACACATAAGGAGCGCCGCATTATAAGGCGCCCCGTCCATTTTGGAGAAAATTTAAGACTTTTAAGTGCGCCTTATGGCCATGAAAATACGGTAGTTATTACAACTATAATCTGTGTCCAAGAGTCTATTTCCCCAGATGCTTTTTACATGTAATTTTTGGGGGGCTACAGACACAGTCTGATCTTGAGCTTTTATTTTGGTACTTCCGCCTGTCGTTAGTATGGATTTGCATTTTAGCTCGATATTTATTTCCTCCCGAAACATTTAGCTTTAACAGTTCTATTTAGATATACATTTAACATTAAGATTTAACATTTGTGTGTATATATATAACATTTAGCTCTGTATTAAAACATTTACATTCAATATTAAGATATAGATTTAACATTTAGATATATTTTTCACATTTAGATCTAGCATTTAACATTTAGCTAAAAATTTTACATTTACATTCAACATATAGATTTAGATTCATTTACATATACAGTGGGTAAGGAAAGTATTCAGACCCCCTTAAATTTTTAGTCTTTGTTATATTGCAGCCATTTGCTAAAATCATTTAAGTTCATTTTTTTCCCTCATTAATATACACACTGCATCCCATATTGACAGAATAAAACGGAATTGTTGACATTTTTTCAGATTTATTAAAAAAGAAAAACTTAAACATCACATACCCATAAGTATTCAGACCCTTTCTCAGTATTTAGTAGAAGCACCCTTTTGAGCTAATACAGCCATGAGTCTTTTTGGGAATGATGCAACAAGTTTTTCACACCTGGATTCGGGGATCCTCTGCCATTCCTCCTTGCCAATCCTCTCCAGTTCTGTAAGGTTGGATGGTGAATGTTGGTGGACAGTCATTTTCAGGGTCAATTGGGTTTAAGTCAGGGCTCTGGCTGCGCCATTCAAGAACAATCACAGAGTTGTTCAGAAGCCTCTTCTTCGTTATTTTATTTGTGTGCTTAGTGTCATTGTCTTGTTGGAAGGTGAACCTTCGGCCCAGTCTGAGGTCCTGAGCACTCTGGAGAAGGTTTTCGTCCAGGATATCCCTGCACTTGGCCGCATTCACCTTTCTTTGCAACCAGTCGTCCTGTCCCTGCAGCTGAAAAACACCCCCACACCATTATGCTGCCACCACCATGCTTCACTGTTGGGACTGTATTGGAAAGGTGATGAGCAGTGCCTGTTTTTTTCCCCACAAATACCGCTTAGCATTAAGGCCAAAAAGTTATATCTTGGTCTCATCAGACCAGAGAATCTTATTTCTCACCATCTTGGAGTAACTTCAGGTGGTTTTTAGCAAACTCCATGCAGGCTTTCATGTGTCTTCCACTGAGGAGAGGCTTCCGTCGGGCCACTCTGCCATCAAGCCCCGACTGGTGGAGGGCTGCAGTGATGGTTGACTTTCTAGAACTTTCTCCCATCTCCCGACTGCATCTCTGGAGCTCAGCCACAGTGATCTTTGGGTTCTTCTTTACCTCTCTCACCAAGGCTCTTTCTTCCCCGATTGCTCAGTTTGGCCTGACGGCCAGCTCTAGGAAGGGTTCTGGTCGTCCCAAACGTCTTCCATTTAAGAATTATGGAGGCCACTGTGCTCTTAGGAACCTTAAGTGCAGCAGAATTTTTTTTGTATTTTTTTTTAAACTTGGCCAGATCTGTCCCTTTCCACAATTCTGTCTCTGAGCTCTTCAGGCAGTTCCTTTGACCTCATGATTGTCATTTGCTCTGACATGCACTGTAAGGTCTTATATAGACAGGTGTGTGGCTTTCCTAATTAAGTCCGATCAGTATAATCAAATACAGCTGGACTCCAATGAAGGTGTAGAACCATCTCATGGACGATCAGAAGAAATGGACAGCACCCGAGTTAAATATGAGTGTCACAGCAAAGGGTCTGAATACTTATGACTGTGTGATATTTCAGTTTTTCTTTTTTAATAAATCTGCAGAAATTTCAACAATTCAGTTTTTTTTTCTGTCAATATGAGGTGCTGTGTGTACATTAATGAGGGGGGGGGAAAAATAACAAATGATTTTTATGGCTGCAATATAACAAAGAGTGAAAATTTAAGGGAGTCTGAATACTTTCCGTACCCACTGTATATTTAATATTTAGAATTAACATTTATCATAGAGATATATTTAATATTTATATTTACATTTAAATATATATTTAACATTTAAATTTAAGTTTCATATTCAGATATATATTTAACATTTAGATTTCATTATTTAAATTTACATTTAGCATTTAAAATCATGATTTAGGCGCATTTAAGATTTGGATTTAACAATAGAGTTGACAAATATAGTTCTAAATATATATATATATATATATATATATATATATAATTAGTAAATATTCTTCAAAAAAGAGGCTTCAAGCTGTACATTGTCACTACCAGTTGGACTTAGGTTGAAAATTAACCATAAAAACAAAAGACACACAGCGTCTTCATGCTCCGGGAGCAGGATAAGGCTGCGGTCGAGCGAGAGTTAGAGGCATGCAAATAAATCCTCAGCGTGTGTGAGACTTTTGACTTCTTTACACTTCATAAAACCAGTTCATATCTTTACATTCTCTTCTATTATGTTTTTATGACTATATTTTACAATATACTGCTACCTAAAAAAAAAAAAAACTTTAAAAAAACAGTGGTATTTTTTGGGGACTGGAACCGATTAATTCCATTCCCATTCATTTTAATGGGAAATATGTTTTGAGATACGAGTGTTTTGAGATAAAAGCATGATCACGGAAAGAAGTAAAATTGAATCTCAAGACACCACTGTATATTAATTTGAGAAAATTTGGATGCGTGCTCTTTTTTAATGCATTATAGTGTACATAGGACTGGCAGGTATAGGATCGGGACTCGATCCTAAATCTGTATCGGCAGATCCTTAAAAATTAAAGACTGACTCGGGTGCAAAAAAATGTGATTGGGACATCCCTAATTCTATTGTTCTATACGTGTTCGAAATAAACACACACACACACAAAGGATGCATAAAATACGAAGCTGTGTTTGTATGTAAACATTTTTGGAACCAATACGAAAGACTAGTTATTCTTGCATGACTGAGAGCAGTGTGTGTATTTTACCTGCTGGCTTTATCTCCAGCTGAGAGGAGAGCAATGAGAACTGGAACGCAGATAAAGACTTCTCTGGTGAAGCTGAGCTTAGCTCACTGGGCTGTGCTTGGCTGTGCCTTTGAGGTTCAAACACATTGTCCTGCAGAGAGAAAAAATTACATTGCCATTCTGTTGGACTGCAGTTCAAGTGCCTTCACTGTACAGATCTACAGTACAAGTACTGCCATCACTAGCTTTGTTGCTGTTGACAATGAAATAGTTAACCAGTAAATAGTAGGACAGATCCAAATTTGGAGACCAACGAAAAAAAATACCCATGAATGGTGATTCATTGGCCAATTAAGGAAGTACAGTGGAGTCCTGCTAAATTCGTGGATAATATAAAGCAGACAATCCTCCATTTTTGGCAATTCATTGCTAACATATACAACCCCAATTCCAATGAAGTTGGGACGTTGTGTTTAACATAAATAAAAACAGAATACAATGATTTGGAAATCATGTTCAACCTATATTTAATTGAATACACTACAAAGACATTTAATGTTAAAACTGATAAAACTTTATTGTTTTTGGCAAATAATCATTAACTTAGAATTTTATGGCTGCAACACGTTCCAAACAAGCTGGGACAGGTGGCAAAAAAGACTGACAAAGTTGAGGAATGCTCATCAAACACCTGTTTGGAACATCCCACAGGTGAACAGGCTAATTGGGAACAGGTGGGTGCCATGATTGGTTATAAAAGGAGCTTCCCTGAATTGCTCAGTCATTCACAAGCAAAGAAGGGGTGAGGTTCCCCTCTTTGTGAGCAAGTGCGTGAGAAAATAGTCGAACAGTTTAAGGACAATGTTCCTCAACGTATAATTGCAAGGAATTTAGGGATTTCATCATCTACGGTCCATATCATCATCAAAAGTTTCAGAGAATCTGGGGAAATCACTGCATGTAAGCAGCAAGGCCGAAAACCAACATTGGAATGCCCATGACCTTCGATCACTCAGGCAGCACTGCATCAAAAACCGACATCAATGTGTAAAGGATATCACCGCATGGGCTAAGGAACAGTTCAGAAAACCAATGTCAGTAAACACAGTTCGGCGCTACATCCGTAAGTGCAACTTGAAACACTACTATGCAAAGCAAAAGCCATTTATCAACAACATCCAGAAACACCGCCGGCTTCTCTGGGCCCGAGCTCATCTAAGATTGACTGATGCAAAGTGGAAATGTGTTCAGCGGTCCGACGAGTCAAGTTGTTTTTGGAAATTGTGGACGTCGTGTCCTCCGGGCCAAAGAGGAAAAGAACCATCCGGACTGTTATGGACGCAAAGTTCAAAAGCCAACATCTGTGATGGTATGGGCCTGTGTTAGTGCCAATGGCATGGGTAACTTACACATCTGTGAAGGCACCCTTAATGCTGAAAGGTACATACAGGTTTTGGAGAAACATATGCTGCCATCTAAGTAACGTCTTTTTCATGGACGCCCCTGCTTATTTCAGCAAGACAATGCCAAACCACATTCTGCACGTGTTACAACAGCATGGCTTCGTAGTAAAAGAGTGGGGGTACTAGACTGGCCTGCCTGCAGTCCAGACCTGTCACCCATTGAAAATGTGTGGCGCATTATGAAGCGTAAAATACGACAACGGAGACCCCGGACTGTTGAACAGCTGAAGCTGTACATCAAGCAAGAATCGGAAATAATTCCACCTACAAAGCTTCAACAATTAGTGTCCTCAGTTCCCAAACGTTTATTGAATGTTGTTAAAAGAAAAGGTGATGTAACACAGTGGTAAACATGACCCTGTCCCAGCATTTTTGGAACGTGTTTTCTGCCATAAAATTCTAAGTTAATGATTATTATTTTCTAAGAACAATAAAAGTTTATCAGTTTGAACATTAAATATCTTGTCTTTTTAGTGTATTCAATTAAATATAGGTTGAACATGATTTGCAAATCTTTGTATTCTCTTTTTATTTGTTTAACACAACGTCCCAACTTCATTGGAATTTGGGTTGTACAAGTGACAACAACACACCTGTTGGTTGCTTGTGAATGAAAAGACATGATGTTTCACAGACATGGGTGGTTTACGGCAACCACGGAGGGGTGTAGAAAGAAGCACAGGTTGGGTTTCTTCTTCAGTCTCACTTGATCGCGGTAGCCCTTTGTTGACTGTGTCATTGCACTCTGCCACTTGTTCCATATCTCCCTTTAGACATGACAAAATACTTTCAAAGCTTCCAATCAGTGGAATGACACCCAAAACAGTTGTACTTTTAAAAGCAAAAGAAATATACCTATACATCTAAATATACCTTAACATTTCAGTGCAAGGAATAATAATGATGATTATTATTATTATTATTATTAACACTGACTTGAGAGAAGCAGAAACGTACCGTAATTTCTCGTGTATAATGAGCACCCATGTATAATACGCACCCCCAAAGTTGAACTAAAAATTCTAGAAAACCCTTCTCGTTATGTATAATACAGTTTTACGATGCATGCTTTTGCTTCTACCCATCTGATCAAAACATTAAGTATTATTTGTAATTTGTTAGTTTTTTTTCATATAATTATTCTGAAGTTAAGCACTTTATTTGAACACATGATACTTGCTTTTTTATTTATTTGCTCTTATTTTGAAATTCACAGCCTTACTTTTACTTCATAAATCAGAAAACACACAGTTGTGCTGATGTGTTTGATTACCCAGGCATAATTTTTAAGATGAGTACAATTCTTTCAAGAAAAGATGAAGGGCCAGGCTAAACACATTTAATTTTTATTTTAATGAGATTCAAATTAAACTGTCAAGCATTTCAGAAAAGCATTATCATTAAACAAAACATAAAGAAATTAATGAGGGTTGTTTTTCAGTCATCAGTCGTACTTAAAAAAAAAAAATAATAATTTTTTTTCACAAATTCTGCTAGGGTATGTAAACTTATGAGCACAACTGTACATATATGCAGTCATACGTACCCCTGTCATATTGGAATGAAAGTGGAGGCTACACCTCTCATAACCTCTAAGTGGCGGTGGCATATTGGAATGAAAGTGTACAGCTTTTTCATAACCTATAGATGGCGGCATACATTTCTAAAATGTGAACGTTTTTTTCCATTTTTCCCTATACCTCTGTATAATGTGCACTATTAACTTTTGACAATTTTGGGGGGGAAAAGGAGCCCAGTATACACAAGAAATTGCGGTCGTTTAACTGACACCAATCAAGGAAGTCTACGGTCAGAGAGATAATACCTCCTCACTCCCATTTAAACGAAGGTCTGGAGTGTGTGTGTGTGTTTCTCTAATCTTCCCTTCACAGCCTTTGAGGGGAGCCACACGACGCTTCTTGCTCGGTGCAGGTGACAACACTGGAGGGTGGTTCTCTTTCCATTCTTCCTGGTTGTATTCATCTGAAATGAAAAATGCACTAAATGGAAAAGCTATGAAGACAAAAACAACATTGGACCTTCTTCTTGGGCTAAATGGTTAGGGGCAGCTTGAGTGCATAATGGTTAGTGTTTGTGTTCCTGTATTCTACCCACTTGAAAATACCGTTGCATTGAGAGAGGGGAGCAGTTTGTAAATTAGAAAGGCATATGAACACCTTTGTAGAAGCGTTTAATTACCTCTCTACCAGAACCGAACCTCTCAATTAGTTTGCAAAACATATGGATGGGCTTTCATCTGCAATAACGTAATTCAATTGCATTCAATTCAAAAGCAACAAAATGAAGCAAAAAGGAACGTTTACACAGACCGCTTCAAAACTGGCATGCTGTGTTCTAATGTTGAAGCAGTTATCAAAATGCAGATCAGCATGATACAATCAATATTCAATTAAATGGCTTACTTTACCTTACTTCAAGTAGAATATTTTCGTGCTTGTCATGCAATATAAAACAAATGTCATTAGGACAGTATTTGCCATAGTGTGTAATTCCTTCTCTCTACTTTCAAAGTCAGCTTGTAGCAAATGTGAGTGACATCACATTATGGACGCTATGATCCCGAGATTAAAATTTCAGCATCCCGGTTGTTCAAAACTCAGTTATTTTAACTACCGGTTAACCCCTAACCACCGGTTAAATTCTTACCCCACCGTTAGCTAATCGACCATGAAATATGCATTGTTCAAAACATGGTTAGTCACATCGTTAGTAAACGGCACCGTCAAAGTTAACCATGTGGTGGACCGTCACTGGTCAGCGCTATTATATCCCACAATTCCTCATTTTGTTGACTTCCGGTTTAGCTGTCGTGAGCAGACCCGGGCCATTTCGCACAAAGGTTGGTGAACTTTCCTGTATGATTAAACAACCATAAACTTGTTTTTTTGTACACTGTAATATCGTCTACAGGAACAATTATGGCGTGTCTATTTTGATAATAGGTATCATATTGAAATGAAATTCACTGAATTTATCCGTAATATTAATGTTCCAAAAACGTACCGCTCTCTGTTTTGTACTTAAGAACTAATACCGAGAAGGGGCATCACCTACAATTACTAGAGATTTTATAGACAATTAATTTATTTTATTTTTCATATTTTATATATATTTTAGTTTCATATCAAGCAATAACTATCATACCACGTTTAATTTTGATAAGGATGGTTTGAAAAAACAAAAACAAAAAATAACTCCCTATTATTATACTGAATGCCAGTTTAGGTTTCATTGTACTTTTTTTTTTTTTTTTTAATTGATTTATAATATTTTTAAATATAATAATCAATATAAACCCATGACATTTACATATATTTATGTAAAATGCATCATCATTGCCATGTTTCTCTGAACGAACTTTAAATGGTATTCCAGTGAACAGGGAAAATCAGTAAAAACTTTACAACAGTATTTTGCAGGTGCTTCACAGGGATGTAATATGATTCTGTCAATCTCTTACTGAAAAACTGACTTCATTGTGGGACAATCAACTATTCTTAATAAATCCATGAGCTAATTATTGTGGCTTGTTATATCTTTTTAAACCGATATTTCTAATTGAATCAAATTTTAGACTCTTATTCAAGTTACAGAGGACAAGGACATTATATATATATATATATATATATATATATATATATATATATATATATATATATATATATATATAGACATTTTACAGTTGCGTCATACAGACGCAATATTTATCTATTTCCAATATTTGTTTTTGACTTCATTACGTAAGATCGTTCAAATGTCCTAATAGATCACAGTCATGTCTTATTTATTGAATAAATCTATGAAAGATGTTATTTTCCCAACTTTTAATGTCCCATGTCTTGAGATGATGCACACCAAGTTTGAAGCGAATCGTTAGCCGCGAACGCCATCTTGAGCGTTAACCACACTGTTAAAATGTTAGCGGCGGCCCTGAGGTGTGTTAACTTTAACGTCAAGTTAACAGCCGGTTAAAGTTAACAGAGGTTTGGACAACAAGATAACGGTGCCGTTAAAGTTAACAGTCGGTTAAGTTTACCAGTGGTTAAAAAAATAACCGAGTTTTGAACAACCGGGCCCCGCCGGTCGGCATATATAATCAACAAGCGGGAATAAAACTCTGCACCTCCCATATGCTAAATGGCAACGCTAAGGAGCTCTTGCTTATTAAAAAAAACAAAAAAACAACAATATTTAATTTAGTTATATATGATTGTATTAGGCGGCACGGTGGGCGACTGGTTAGAGCGTCAGCCTCACAGTTCTGAGGTGCGGGGTTCAATCCCCGTCCCCGCCTGTGTGGAGTTTGCATGTTCTCCCCGTGCCTGCGTGGGTTTTCTCCGGGCACTCCGGTTTCCTCCCACATCCCAAAAACATGCATTAATTGGAGACTCTAAATTGCCCGTAGGCATGACTGTGAGTGCGAATGGTTGTTTGTTTCGATGTGCCCTGCGATTGGCTGGGTGTACCCCCCGCCTCCTGCCCGATGACAGCTGGGATAGGCTCCAGCACGCCCGCGACCCTAGTGAGGAGAAGCGGCTCAGAAAATGGATGGATGGATGATTGTATTATTATTAATTTAATAGTTTTTTATGTTTTATGTACAGCTCTTTGTTTACAGGTGTGGTTGTTGTTCAAGTGTAATTGAAATAAAGTTGAGTTGAGACCCATATTTAAATTTCAAAATAAACTGTCAAAAAAATGGCGACCTATCTTCTGCCTACAAAAATACACCAGGCTACTCACAAAGTTAAAGTGTAACCAAACAGACCAAAGAAAATTTGACACACCACAGAAGACAGTTGTTAACAAGCCGGACCATAAATGAACAGATTAAAAAAAAAAAAAAAGTATGTGTAATCAGGCTTCAAAATGGTCATGAATTGGGACATTCTTTCAACTTCCAGCTGCTGTAGGGGTGTCGCTAAATGCTCTCAAAATCCCGCCTCCCCGGAAATTTTAGCTGTCAATCAAAGACGTGCCTCCTCTCATGGTTCCTCCAAAGCGGGGCGTGACGCTCACACGAGCCGCAGAGACATTCTGAGTCGGCCACCCCTTTGTCTTATTTCAATTCAGCGGGCTGTTAATCAACGGTGTAAAGGGTCATCAGCCACGACGTGTCACGAGAAGGTGGAAAAAGTCATCCAGGCAGGGGGAATGTGGTGCACCCACTGCTGTGGCCGCCGAGGTTCAATCTTCGGCAGATTATCTTTTTTCCCTTCCCTTCTCGCCCTGCGATGTGTGTGGCGGACGGGTCAAACGCAGTTGCACCAGACCTCCGGCTGCTTCTCTAACCGCTGCCAAGCTTGCCAAGCTGGCAAGGGGCGGCGGATCCCGCCTGGTTCACCGCTGTCTCGCAATTCAATGCGCATTGGGCAAGACACCAGAGACACTGTAGCCCAAATAACACAAAACATTACACTTCAGGGGTGTGTTTTTTTTTTTAGTTATGGACAAAGTTTGATGGCCAACTGAACGTTGTAATAGTAGTAATGGGTCAAGTTAAGGCGGCACGGAGATCGACTGGTTAGCACATCTGCCTCACAGTTCTGAGGACTGGGGTTCAAATCCCGGCCCCGCCTGTGTGGAGTTTGCATGTTTTCCCCGTGCCAGCGTGGGTTTTCTCTGGGTACTCTGGTTTCCTCCCACATCTGAAAAAAATGCGTGGTAGGTTGATTGAAGACTAAATTGCCCATAGGTGTGAATGTGAGTGTGAATGGTTGTTTGTTTATATGTGCCATGCGATTGGCTGGCGACCAGTTCGGGGTGTACCCCACCTCTCGCCCGAAGATAGCTGGGATAGGCTCCAGCACGCCTGCAACCCTAATGAGGATAAGCAGTACAGAAAATGGATGGATCGGTCAAGTTAATGAATGAGGAAGAGGCAATTCCGCCGAATAAGGGCACTTGGTGTTTATAAAGTGGGGGAGGGCCTCATGTGAGAAAGTACTTTGGCAGAGTAGCGCAGACGTTGGGAGGTGAGAAAAAATAAACAAAAAAAAAAGACGGGGTTTGTGCTGGTGTACTCTCTAATCCTTGCCTGAGCACCTCCATGGCATGTAACAAGCAACACAACATTTATGAAAGTATTGCTATTACTGAAAGAGGACAAAAAGTAATTAACGTAAGAAAAGAAACACGCATCCTCATGGAGACGTCACAGTATGCAAGTTCGTTCGTTGCCAGCTAATGTCAAGCAAATATATGCTGCAAAGCTTTTTGCACACATGTATCCCGAACTCTTGATCTGTTGTTTTATTGTAAAAGATTTGTACATGTATGACAATAAATTAATGTATTAAATCTATATGCACCTTGCTTTTATATTATATATACATAGAGTGTAGTCCAGACTTCTTTTGTCATTGCTATTTGTGCCTAAGATGAACAATATTAAAGATTCAATGTTTATTGTCATATGCACAATAAAAATACAATGAAATTCTTACTTTGCTAGTCTCTCTCCACTTACACAAAGATAATAATATAAAAATAAAATAAGAACAATATGATATATAATATCATAATATATTGCAAAACAAAATCAGGAAGTTTATTGCAGGTGGTTTATTGTTGGGCCGCCTGATAAACTGACAAAAACAACAGTGTCTGTAAGTGATTTTTTTCAGACACTATTAGATGTGTAATGTACATATAACATGATGTATGAGTGAGCTGAATAGTAGTTAGCGTTTTTTTTTTTTTTTTTTTTAAAAACCTTAAATGATAATCGTTTAGCAAAGGCAGATTTTGATGTCTCAAATTCTCTAGTTTATATACCATTCACTCAGTACCAACATATGCAGTTTAAGGCTAGAAGTCTAGCCCTCATGAATGAGAATGAGAATAAAATGCATGTCAATGTCATGAATTACAATTACATAAATGTTGTAATTACATAATTGCGTTACATGTAATGAGTTACTCCCCAACACTGGTCTTACCAAATCTAAGTGTTGATAGTAAACATGGTTGTTGTCACTAGGTTTCACTGCTGGCTTAACTGCTGTTCGAAGCATTCCACGAGCTTCAGGTTTGTTTGGTATGCGGTAAAAGCTTTTCAGCTCAATCTTATCAAATCTGTTTGAACAGCCGATAAGGCAACATGACATTCCAATTATTATATTAACGAAAACAACAACCCATTCATAAACGCTTCCATGATCATTTTTACACTGAAGCTTATACCACGATATTATACCGTTACCGTGAAGGGATTCAAATTATATCATGATATGAATATCGCCCAGCCCTACTTACAAGACTTCAATACAATCCCTGTTCATACTGCAAAAAAGAGCAATGAGAATAGTACATCATTTTGGATTTCTTCACCATACAAACTAGTCGTTCCTTCAATCTAAAATTTTATGATCTTGTAGAATTTAAAACTGCACAATTAATATATGAATTTAGACAATCTACGTTGGGAATATGTTTTTTGAGAGAGCAGTAGAGTGTAATTTTAGGGATAAATATAATTTAAAGATAAAATACTCAAGCACAACAATGAGAAGTTTTTGTGTTTCCATCTGTGGTGTGAAAATATTAAACAGGCGAAATGGGGATCGTTAATGTCCAGCCATAAACAGTTCAAAAATAAATATTTTATTTTTGAACTGTTTTTGGAGAGGTACAGGGAAGAAGAGAGGCTGGGGGAAAAACAGGATTTGGAAACAGTTGCAGCGGGACTGTCTATAATAATTATTGTTATAAGTCAGATGTTATATTATTGCTATATGAACAATTCACGGTAATGGAAAAATATATGGTATATTGGTATAAAAAGTTAAGAAACAATATTAAAATAATAGGTCAGTGACACAGTGAAAGCTATTAGAATATTATGGATATTTACTTACATACTAGTATTTAAATATGGTATTGTGACAAGAAAGTGTATTGCTAACATGGTTCCTACACATCTGAGATTACAAAATTCCATACTTTTCCCAGAGTTCTCTGTAAAAATGAAATAGGGCTGAACAATATCTCAAAAAAATATCATCATCACAAAAATGGCATGTTAATACGTAAACGGTACAGTATGCTTGGTTGCACGTATGTGGCGTTCATCAGAGTTTGACCAATCAGATGCGAAGTTAAATGCACATCGCCATCCACCCCTACAGATACTGGTCTCCTACTGGCAAGAGCAGACCCATAGACGTACAGTGAGAATCTTAGCAGCAGCGGGGGCATAAGAAGAATGGCAGACGTGGGAGAGGAAGAAGTGAACGAGGATGAAAACAAAGTTTTGATGGCAAGCCGGGAGCTGCACCGCTACAGAAAGTTGAGCACCATTCATCGAAATAGTTCCAAAGCATAATGCCACCGCGACGAGGTGGAAACATCTTGGATTGAAGCCAGATGAACACGGCCATCCCACTAACACCAACAAGCCAGTATGTCGAATTTGTATGAAGTCGGAACAAAGACAATACAACTTAAAACCTCAAAGTGACAAAACCCATTTTCAACACAACCATCCCATCCAGTGTCTACAGCTGGGAACCAAAAACACGTTGGGGAAATTCCCCGTTTCCCGTCAGCTTGCAATTATGGAACCCTTTGCCCAACAATGCAAATACAAACGTGATAGCGTATATGGCGCATGCATGCTCACATTATATACAGTATAGTGTTACTCACTACTGTAAGAGATGTAGACAAACGTTGGCAAAGCAGCAATCTTGAATGAAAACAGGTTGCTTCGATCTTGTTTTGCTGTTATTAATGTTGCTATACTTTTTTTCACTTTTTCTTAACCAACTGGAAACTTGATGAGCAGTATATTACCTGTTAAGGCATTAATGTGTGTAATCTGTTGATCTCTGCCGAATGTTTAATATTTGTTCAAGTGCAGTTTTTCTGAACAGAACCCGAGTGTGTTTTACTTATATTTATTATTCTATATTACAATGCCCAATGTTCAATATATTCTTCGAGTTAATTGTACTTAAAAAGGATGAAAGTGCATTATTATCCTCAAATATCACTATATCAGTGGCATAAAAAACATCAACGATACTATCGTTTGTCATGATAGTTTTTGGCAAAATTATATATTATCCAAAAAATAAACTTAAAAAACTAAACAGATAATATATTGTGAGAGCATGCAATGTTTAACAGAAAAATATTGTATAAACAGTACAAAAAATAAAGTAACAACTGTAAGAAAAATCTGCAGTATAGCGGGACAGCGAAGCAAAATGGTGTATGATTACTGTATCTGTATTCCGTGATGATAAATTTCAGGCACTCATTGTTTCCAGACATGTGCATCCTGGGACTCACATAGTTTCAAGTGTAAAATGATCTATGTGGATGTTGAGTTGGGGTTTTACTGTGAATACAGTTTTTGTTTGGCGCTCCAAATGTGTACAAATCCTAGCGACTGACCATTGTTGAGAAATCAAACTTTTAATCCTGTAGCAATGACTTACCAGACAGATAATCTCTTGTCTTGATGCCTCCTCCAGTGTTGTTGCCCTTCCTTGGCATTAGATCAGAGACCTCACCCTCTTCCACACCCATCAGGCTGTGGAAGGAAGCCATTTTCTGCTTCAGGGTGGATGATACCCGAGGAAGGAAGGGGCTACCTCTGACAAGCTGAGAGTTCAGATAGCAGAGACAACTACTCAGTGCTGCAACTCAACATTTCAAGTATATGAATGACAAAACAAGTACCTACATAACTAAAATGAACCAAGTGAAATAAATTCAATCTTAAAACAAAAAAAAGTAAATAAATAAAATGATAAAATGAGAGTTACGTAAAAGAGAGTGAGCACATTCCATCATTCATTATTACAAGCAAGCCTACCAGATTCTCTCATGTTATATCTTAATGAAAAGTAGCCTCTTTGGCACAGATAGAGAACCATTATGAACTCTCCAAAATTTTGCTTCGCTTATTTACACATACATTTACAGTGCAGACGATATGGTGCTGCAAACGTAGAAATTAATATAGCAAGCTGGTGTTGTGCCGGCACGGTGGACGACTGGTTAGCATATCGGCCTCACGGGTCCGGGCACCGGGGTACAAATCCCGGCCTCGCCTGTGTGGAGTATGCATGTTCTCCCCGTGCCTGGGTGGGTTTTCTCCGGGCACTCCGGTTTCCTCCCACATCCCAAAAACATGCGTGGTAGGTTGATTGAAGACTCTAAATTGCCCGTAGGTGTGAATGTGAGAGCGAGAGCGTTGTTTGTCTCTATGTGCCCTGCGATTGGCTGGCGACCGGTTCAGGGTGTACCCCGCCTCCCACCAAGAAGATAGCTGGGATAGGCTCCAGCAGCCCGCGACCCTAGTGAGGATAAGCGGTAAAGACAATGGATGGATGCAAGCTGGTGTTGTACAACAGAGAGGATTGTTGTTGAACATAAACACAGCGCTGTTGCTACCAAACTACTACCATAATATACACAACCTGCAATGGCCATTTACATTGCACTGATTCATTAAAGTAAACCAGTACAAGTCTGAATGAATGTATAACAATATTACCAAAGTCTCACATTGTAGCAAAGAAAATTAAGCATTTTGACAGTCGTGTGGAAATGTAAGACTCGAACGTGCAAATCAACAATCCTTTGTAGTTGGCCACATTGCAAAGCAAAACAGGCCTAGAGGATTTAATGAGTTGGCAGCAACCAGGCAATTAAAAAGTTTACTACCTTGAGAAAGTTTGTTTTAAACAGTATGCATTCACATCTCAATGCATTTGCATGTTGACATGATCAAAAGAGTCAGAATCATAATCATCTTTATTTCCCAAGTATGTCAAAAACACACAAGGAATTTGTCTCCGGTAGCTGCAGCCGCTCTCGTACGACAAAAGAGAGCCATTTGACAGAAAATACTTTTGAGACATAAAAACACAGTATGGAGAGTCACTGAGCAATGAAAGTTTGAAAGACCATTGTTTAAGTGATGCAGAGTCCTCTTGCAATTTAGAGCAGTTTGAAATGACTAATAGAGCTACAGTCTGGTACAGTGACCATTGTGAAAATGGCACAGAGCCTTCAAGAAATGTAAGCCGTTTAAAGTGACTAGCAGTGCGACTCGCTCAATGCCGAGTGAGTCTTTATCCCTTGTGCCGTTTTGTCTTTTGCTTTACACGATCAGGATTTTTGGGGCGGGAGTTTCGATCACCGATCCGATCACATGATGGAGGAATGAAGTAAATAACCTGTTCATTTACTGTATATACTTGTGTAATTAATTGCTCCAAAAATATATTTACAATAAATAATGTATCTTTGTTCATCTATTGGCGGTACGGTGGACGACTGGTTAGAGCGTCAGCCTCACAGTTCTGAGAACTGGGGTTCAATCCCCGGCCCCGGCTGTGTGGAGTTTGCATGTTCTCCCCGTGCCTGCGTGGGTTTTCTCCAGGCACTCCGGTTTCCGCCCACATCCCAAAAACATGCATTAATTGGAGACTCTAAATTGCCCGTAGGTGTGACTGTGAGTGCGAATGGTTGTTTGTTTGTATGTGCCCTGCGATTGGCTGGCAACCAGTTCAGGGTGTACCCCGCCTCCTGCCCGATGATAGCTGGGATAGGCTCCAGCACGCCTGCGACCCTAGTAAGGAGAAGCGACTCAGAAAATGGATGGATGGATGGATGTTCATCTATTTATGCCAGTGAGGCATAGTGACAGACAGAACAAATGAATGGTCTTCTATTAGATGGCATGAAGTACATACAGTAATTAATGTATCCACTTTTTTGTGACATTTTTGTTTGTTGGTGTGCCGTGAGATTTTTCAATTGTAAAATACGTTCCTTGGCTCTATAAAGGTTGGAAATCACTGCTCCCGTCCAGTCATGTATTCTAATCAGTCAGGTCAAACCAACATTACAACATGACAGAAATAATGGGTGCCAACTTATTGTCATTAAATTATTTTTTATTAAATTACTTTACCCACACCGAAACTTTAGAGCAGAATGGCAGCATGTTTACATCCATCCATTCGTGGTGGTACCATTAGCTTGCTAGGCTACATAACGTTTTTGTTGCCTGCTTGCGAACCGTATCGTGTTAAAAGTACGTGAAGAAACCGGGAGCAAGCCTTAAACGAACGTCCTCTCCTGAGCACCAGTGACCACCAACACATGTTTTCCCACATTTTGTTCTTACAAACACACGGCGCGATCCCTTATTTTTGTCATCGCCATGGTAATGAGTGTATCCGGTCGCGTCCGGACAAGATGAAGCCCAGTGATCGTAAAAAACGGAATGCGGTAGTATCGGAATACAAGATTTTATTGCAGTAGTCTGACATAGTGCAATCGTGAAAGAGCAAAGTTGTCTCGTAGTATGATCTGGGTATTATGTGTTGTCTGTCTGAGAAGTGTTGTCTGTTCCACACCGCCGACATGTTTTTAAATAACTTTATTGGCCCTCAGATATTTACAGGACTACGCCAAAAGAGACGCGACAAGGCTAAAAATAAACTAGCTTTTGGATTCAAATATACTGTGCACGATGGTGACGCGGACTAAATGTCTTTTGCGGAGCCGATCAATGACGTCATTGATCGGCGAATTATGACATTAAAGCCGATCAGCATAAACTGCTAATTATTGGCCGATACCAATTAGGCCGATAAAATCGGTGTAAAGTCTACTTAAAATGTGACAGAGTTCAACTGTTAGGACAACTCAAAGCCTGTAATCTTAACATTACTTCACAAAATAGTGTGGCAACAATGCAAACATTTCCTCGTTGTGACTGCTTCTCACCTCGGGAGTTTGACAGTTTGATGAATTCTTCATTTTTTGTTGTGCAATGAAGCGGATGAGTGAGTTTGTTTCTGGTGAGCCCCTCACACCGATACTAGACCTTCTTCTTGCCTTTAGTTGTGCCAAACGAGACTTTTCTGGGGAAAGAGTCAGATACAGTGTATATGATTGGTGATTGGCTTTCAAAAGCATATTGCACCAGAGAGCTCACCTTTGTGTCCTAATGGTACCGGGCTGAAGCTTTGGACAGTAATACCAAACTGAGAAGGTGTGAGTTTCAGAAAATCAAGAGGATTCCTTAATACAGTTGCAGAATCCTTTTTTGAGGGGGATGGTTGTTCCATTTGGTCTGTCTCCTTGTCCACGACTGCATCCTGTTCAGTGGCCATCTGCATAAAAATATTTTTTTATAATAAATATAATAATAATAATAATAATCACTAACTACAATACTATGACTTTTTTAGTACTTTAATGATATACACGAACAAATCAGCATAAGATTGTTTTCTATGAAATACAGAAAATAAATAAATACATAAATATATAAATACCAGTAGAAGGCAGCAGCAGATTTTGTCCTACGATGCCAATAAAAAATAAACAAATAATAAACTTATCGGGTCTTACCACTTAAAAAAACAAAACAAAAACAGATCTGTTATGCATTTTTCCAACGAGTAATGCAGCCTAAACCTGGGCACAAGCCAGTGCACACTGTAGGCCGGTCCCAAACCCGGATAAATACAGAGGGTTGCATCAGGAAGAGCATCGGGCTTAAAACTTTGACAAACAAATGTGAGCGTTCATCCAAAGAATTCCATACCGGATCAGGGATGGACTGGGTTAACAACTTTTGCCACCGGCGCCGTAAGACTGCAGAACGCCGGTGGAAATTCAGCTACTGTGAGTCGAAGACAAAGGAGAGGTGTAAAGCGGGTTCTTAGCCAGTAAGAGAAGAGGAAAGCACAGAGCCTAGAACTGAATGTGCGGACTTTGAATGTTGGGACTATGACAAGAAAATCTCAGGAGTTGGTTGACATGATGATAAAGAGAAAGGTTGATGTATTGTGTGTCCAGGAGAGCAGGTGGAAAGGCAGTAAAGCTAGAAGTTTAGGGGTAGGGTTTAAATTATTTTACCATGGTGTAGATGGGAAGAGAAATTGAGTAGGGGTTATTTTAAAGGAAAAGTTAGCAAAGCATGTCTTGGAGGTGAAAAGAGTATCAGATCAAATAATGAGGCTGAAACTTGAAATTGAGGGTGATATGTATAACGTGATTAGTGGGTATGCCCCACAGGTTGGATGTGACCTAGAGGTGAAAGAGAAATTTTGGAAGGAGCAAGACAAAGTAGTTCTGAGCATCCCGGACAGAGAGAGAGAGTTGTGATTGGTGCAGATTGTAATGGACCTGTTGATAAAGGAAACCGGCGTGATGAAGAAGTGATGGGTAAGATTGGCATCCAGGAAAGGAACTTGGAGGGACAGATGGTGGTAGACTTGGATGCAAATGGCTGTAGTGAACACATTTTCCAGAAGAGGCAGGAACATAGGGTGACCTACAAGAGCAGAGGTAGAAGCACGCAAGTGGATTACATCTTGTGCAGACGATGTAATCTGAAGGAGGTTACAGATTGTAAGGTCGTGTAGGGGAGAGTGTGGCTAGACAGCATAGGATCGTGGTGTGTAAGATGACTCTGGTGGTGGGGAGGAAGATTAGGAATACAAAGGCAGAGCAGAGAACCATGTGGTGGAAGCTGAGAAAGGAAGAGTGTTGTGCAGCTTTCCGGAAGAGGTAAGACAGGCTCTCGGTGGACAGGAGGAGCTTCCAGAAGACTGGACCACTACAGCCAAGGTGATCAGAGAGACAGGCAGGGGAGTACTTGGTGTATCTTCTGGCAGGAAAGGGGAAAATGAGACTTGGTGGTGGAACCTCAAAGTACAGGAAATCATACAAGGAAAGATGTTGGCTAAGAATAAGTGGGACACTGAGAGGACTGAGGAGAGGTGAAAGGAATACATTGAGATGTGACGTAGGGGCAAAGGTAGCAAAGGCCAAACAAGAGGCATATGATGACATGTATGCCAGGTTGGACACTAAAGGAGGTTCGCTCTCGGAGTGACCAGATTGGATAAAATTAGAAATGAGCTCATCAGAGGGACAGCCAAGGTTAGATGTTTTGGAGACAAAGTTAGAGAGAGCAGACTTCAATGGTTTGGACACGTCCAAAAGAGAAATAGTGAGTATATTGGTATGAGGATGATGAGGATGGAGCTGCCAGGCAAGAGAGCTCGAGAAAGACCAAAGAGAAGGTTGATGGACGTCGTGAGGGAAGACATGAGGGCAGTTGGTGTTCGAGAAGAGGATGCAGGAGACAAGCCGAAAGGAAAAGAAGATTTTTCAGTATAGTAGTCAACTATGAATTCAAAACTGTTGCTCACGAGTGGGCATGGTGAAAATAAATTATCCTAAACATAGGGCATAAGAGGTGGTAACAATGCAGATATGAACACATTTAGCAAAAGCAGATACGTTACTCAGAACGTCAGAAATAGTTTCATACACAATTGAAGACGTTTCGGAAACAGTTACGAGCATCACGGAATTCTCGCTGTTTAAATCAAATTAGACCGGTATGTCGTTGATTTATGTTAACCTCGCGACGTTAGCGATTAGCTAGAGTTGTAAAGTGCAACATAGCAAGTAGTCTACTCACCTCACAAATACCCCCCCAAAAAGACTGGCGTCTCTCACACAGACAAAAAAAAAATATATATATATATATATATATACCAACGGGAATAAACTTATGGTTAAAAAATAATGTGACGCTAATGTCTACTACATTAAATTTATCTAGAACTCCGAGTTTCAAATTACGCTCCACAACAACATCACGGGTTGCATTCGAATCATTCCACACAAAAAAACGTCATCTCAAACACTCTTAACACTTAAAAGAAATCAGTCTCGTTTTGCTAGAAAACGTAAAGAGGCTCAGCAAGAAAACCACAAATTTATTTTGTTAAAAATTACTCAAGATAAAGCTATAACACATACATTTTATCGGTACTAACCTTTAAGCGCATTGGGCCAAACCGGACAGGAACTAGTTTAATATGAATTGCCCAATAGGAATACGAGATGTCTCACGTGACCTCCACTCCAACAGCTTCGTTTCCTGTTTTCCTGTCAAAGTTAAGAGCATGAATTGCCATTAATTATTGCCTGGTGTAGCAGGTACGTTATTCATTATCGTGTTCTATACAATAATGAATAATCCATAAATTCCCAAAATGTACAATGACTTATATCACGTAGCAGGTCAGGATAATTCCGTTGTTATTAAACTGTACAATAGATGGCGCTGATTGTAATGCACGGGTTGTCCTGCTAGTGAAAGAAAGTACTGTCGTGTTCATTTTAGTGTGGTCAGTGGTTTGGTTACCGGTATCTGTTAAACCTACACCGATAACCTAATTTCAGATTTTATTTGTTAAGTAGGTTTCTGGATTATCCAACTGTGCTGTCCTCTCTTCTCTTGATAATACATATTGATGCCCCTTATTAAACTGACTTTATTGATATAAATGGTGGCTGACTGGTTAACACATCTGCTTCACAGTTCTGAGGACCAGGGTTCAAATCCCGACACGCCTGTGTGGAGTTTGCATGTTCTCCCCGTGCCTGTGTAGGTTTTCTCCGGGCATTCCGGTTTCCTCCCACATCCCAAAAACATGCGTGGTAGGTTAATTGAAGACTCTAAATTGCCTGTAGGTGTGAGTGCGAATGGTATTTTGTTTCTATGTGCCCTGCGGTTGGCTGGCGACCAGTTCAGGGTCGCCCGAAGACAGCTGGGATAGGCTCCAGCACGCCCGCGACCCTAGTGAGGAGAAGCGGTACGGAAAATGCATGTATATATGTATAATTTTGTTGATTATACCTTACAGCAAACAAAAACAAAAATTCATCAACTTTGGAAACTAGAATATTACATAACAAACAATCAAGAAACAAGGAAAATCATTTTTAATGTGGAAATTAGAACAGGAATTTTGTGTTTCATGAATCTATATACAGTATGGGTACTGAAATAAATTGACTTTTCTACCATATTGTAATTTATTGAGAAGTACAGTACCTGTAGAAACAGAGTATCAAGTCAAATCAATACATTTAAGATACTCACGAAGCTCTAAGGATGCTTGAGCTTTATCAGTATCTTAAATATATTAATTTGAGGATGTTGAATCTCTGTTGGAGCATGTTTGTGTAGTGTTTGCATATTCTCCCCATGCTTGCGTAAGCTTTTTGTACTGGTACTCCAGCGTCCTCCGACATTCAAAAAACATTAATTAGAGACTTGCCCCATATTTGTTTAATTTGAATGGTTGTTTGTCTATATGTGCCCTGGGACTAATGAGTGTACCCAGCCTCTCACCCAAAGTCAGCTGGGAAAGGCTCCATTTAGCCATGACCATAATGAGGACAATTGGTAGAAATAGAAAATGGATGGATGAACGCAACATAAACCTAAACTGTTGGATTTTCCTCTGCAGTCACCAAAAATTACCCAAACAAACTTAAAGTGAAGAAAAAATGGGAAATTAAAAACAGAAGCTACAACAGTACTGAGGGAAGAACATATTCTTTCATTCATTTTTCAAACCGCTTATCCTCACTTGGGTCGCGGGCGTGCTAGAACCTATCCAAGCTACTGTATCTTCGGGCAAGAGGCGGGGTACACCCTGAACTGGTCGCCAGCCAATCGCAGGGGACATATAAACAAACGAACATATGGGTTTTTAAAATATATTTCTAGTCTGTGTGCGCATGAATTTTACTGGCATTATTTAATTTTCATAATTTGAATCTCAAATGTGTCACACCGCAGCCTAAAGGGAGAAGGGACCCCATTACATGTTGTTTGAACTGAGTTTACGCTGTTAATTAATACACTGTTTTTGTTTGGTGCCTCCAGACATGTGGAAACCTAGTGACTGACCCTTGTTGAGGAATTAAATTTTTAATCCTGTGGCAATGATTTACCAGACAGATAATCTCTTGTCCTGATACATCCTCCAGCGTTGTCATCCTGACTTGGCATTGGATAACAGACCTAACTCTCATCCACATCCATTAGACTCTGGAAGGCATGGAAAAATTGTTCATGTCACAAAAACTAACAGATATTTTGAGGAATGCAGCTCAGTTTTTCTACATAACAAAATGAAAATGCATAATGGAAAGTAAACAAGTCAAATACCAATTTAGTGGTAATATTGGCTATGGATATTTGCCAGGCCTATGATTATTCCCAACAGTAGATAGAAAGTCTACACACCCCTGTTCAAATGCCAGGTTTTTGTGATACAAAAGAAATGAGGCCAAGATAAATCATTTAAAAACTTTTTTTCACCATTAAAGTGGCCTATATCCTGTACAAAGCAATTGGGGAAAAAAGAAAGAAAAATAAATCTTTTCAAGAGTGGAATCAGAGAGAAACAACTGAGATGTGGTTGCATAAGTGTCCACTGTCATGATCTGTGCCCTGCAGTTCCTCTGCGAGGCGTGGGTTGGCGCCTTGTGCTTCTTTTTCCCCTCTCTCTCCCCAGCACTAATCACCTCCTCGCCTGCGCACCTGGTTCCAATCAGCACTCATCACTGCCTGCTCTTAAGCCTGCCTGTTCCTGCGTTCCAGCGCCAGAGTATTCTCGCTCCAACGTGGTACACCAGTCGACACATTGCTCTTGATAGTAAGAATAGATTCTCTGATACCCGTGCTTGAACTTACTCCCTGTTGTTCCTTCTCCTCCAGTGCCCTCCTGTGTCTCCTGCCACGACGCTCGCTCCAGCCGCATTGCAAAGTTCACTCACCTGCTCATGCTCCAGTCTCCCGCATGGTCCCTGCTCCTACGGACCACCATCACGCCTTGAATTCTTGACCTCGCGCTTCACCCAAATAAACCCTTTCCAACTGCTTCCTCTGTCTCAGTCTGCTTTTGGGTCCCGTCCAATACCGTTTGGTACAAACCGTGACATCCACACCCTTTTATAACTGGGGATGTGGCTGTGTTTAGAATTAACCGATCATATTAAAACTCATGTTAAATGGGAGTCAGCACTCACCTGCCACCATTTAATCTGATTATCCATCCATTTTCCACCGCTTATCCGAGGTCGGGTCGCAGGGGCAGTAGCTTTAGCAGGAATGCCCAGACTTCCCTCTCCCCAGGCACTTCATCCAGCTTTTCCGGGGGAAACCCGAGGCGTTCCCAGGCCAGCCGAAAGACATAGTCTCTCCAGCGTGTCCTGGGTCTTCCCTGGGGTCTCCTCCCGGTGGACGTGCCCGGAACACCTCACAGAGGAGGTGTCTGGGAGGCATCCGAATCAGATGCCCCAGCCACCTCATCTGGCTCCTCTCGATGTGAGGGAGCAACGGCTCTACTCTGAGATCCTCCCAGATGACCGAGCTTCTCACCCTATCTCTAAGGGAGAGCCCGGACACCCTTCGGAGGAAACTCACTTCGGCCGCTTGTGTCCTGGATCTTGTTCTTTCGGTCATGACCCACAGCTCGTGGCCATAGGTGAGGGTAGGAACGTAGATCGACCGGTAAATTGAGAGCTTCGCCTTTCGGCTTAGCTCCTTCTTTACCACAGCGGACCGATACAAAGTCCGTATCACTGCAGACGCTGCAATGATCCGCCTGTTGATCTCCCGTTCCATTCTTCCCTCACTCATGAACAAGACCCCAAGATACTTGAACTCCTCCACTTGAGGCAGGATCTCATCTCCGATCTGGAGAGGGCACGCCACCCTTTTCCGACTGAGGACCATGGTCTCAGATTTGGAGGTGCTGATTCTCATCTCAGTCGCTTCACACTCAGCTGCAAACTGCTCCAGTGAGAATTGGAGGTCACGGCTTGATGAATCCAACAGAACCACATCATCTGATAAAAGCAGAGATGTAATACTGAGGCCACCAAACTGGACCACCTCTACACCTCGACTGCGCCTTGAAATTCTGTCCATAAAAGTTACGAACAGAATCGGTGACAAAGGGCAGCCTTGGCGGAGTCCAACCCTCACCGGGAACGAGTCCGACTTACTGCCGGATATGTGGACCAAACTCTAACAGCCCGTATCAGGGGGTTCGGTACCCCATACTCCCGAAGCACCCCCCACAGGACCCCCCGAGGGACACGGTCGAACGCCTTCTCCAAGTCCACAAAACACATGTAGACTGTGTGGGCGAACTCCCATGCACCCTCGAGGACCTGCCGAGGGTGTAGAACTGGTCCACTGTTCCATGGCCAGGACGAAAAACCACACTGCTCCTCCTGAATCTGAGATTCGACTTCCCGATGGACCCTCCTCTCCAGCAGCCCTGAATAAACCTTACCAGGGAGCCTGAGGAGTGTTATCCCTCTGTAGTTGGAACACACTCTCCCAGTCTGCCAATCCAGTGGCACTGTCCCCGATGTCCACGCGATGTTGCAGAGGCGTGTCAACCAGGACACAACATCCAGAGTCTTTAGAAACTCCAGGCAAATCTCATCCAACCCGAGGGGCTTGCCACCGAGGAGCTTTTTAACCACCTCGGTGACCTCAACCCCAGAGATAGGAGAGCCCGCCTCAGAGAACCCAGACTCTGCCTCCTCATGGGAAGGTTTGTCGGTGGAATTGAGGAGGTCTTCGAAGTATTCTCCCCACCGACTCACAACATCCCGAGTCGAGGTCAGCAGCGCCCCATCCCCACTAAGACTGGGAACGTCTGGCAGAATCCCCTGTCAGAAGGAGTTTCAATTCCCACCTCTGACAGAACTTTACTCATGTTCCGGGGGAGGCGGGGGACATCGAGTCCGAGTGAACCATGTTCCGCGCCTCCATTGCTGAGGCAGCCGACCGAAGCTGTGGCCGTAAGGTGGTCGGTGCTTGTCGTGGCGGCAATCCCCGAACCCGTTGGAGGACACCAACGGTGAGTGATGCCGTCAAGCTGAAGAAGGAGCTCTATCGGGCCTTTTTGGCCTGTGGGACTCCTGAGGCAGCTGATGGGTACCGGCTGGCCAAGCGGAATGCAGCTTTGGTGGTCGCTGAAGCAAAAACTCGGGCATGGGAGGAGTTTGGTGAGGCCATGGAGAAAGATTTCCGGACGGCTTCGAGGAAATTCTGGTCCAACATCCGGCGCTTCTGATTAATACCAAATAAAGCTCGAGTCGGCTTTTCCTGACATTTTTGTCGTCGCATCTTACAGCACAAGCCATGGTCCGCAGAGAGCTTCTACAGAATCAGGGGGATCTTATTGCTCAAAGGTATCAGTCAGGTCAAGACATTCAATATACCATGGAACACAGTGAAGACAGTCACCATCAACTTGAGAAAATATGGCACAACAGTGACATTAGAAAGAGCTAGATGTCGCTCAAAAATGGATAAAAAGAAGTAAACTGGTCAGAGAGGCTGTCAAGAGGCCAATAGCAACATTGAAGGAGCTCCAGCTATAGTATTTCTGGCAAGTACTGGCTGTTTAGTATATGCTACAACATTCTCCCGTCTTCTTCCCATGTCTGGGCTGTGGGGCACAGTGACAGAAGCCTAATATCCAAGCCCAGCTACATTTTGCAAAAAGACACTTGCAAACTCCCAAACCCATGTGGTAAAATGCATAATGGGCTGATGAAATCGAGGTAAAACTTTTTGGTCATAATTCCAAAAGTTATGTTTGGCGCAAAAAAAATACTCATGCTCATCTCGCAAAAAAGCACACCATACCTACAGTGAACTTTTTATGGTTAATCAAAGGCACTTTAAACAGTGGTAGCTTAGTGTCGAATCCAATTTAACATGAGTTTTAATGTGATTGGTTGATTTTGAACACAGCAACATTCCCAGTAAAAAGATGGTGTGCACACTTATGTAACCACATTATTTCAGTTGCATATTTTGATGATTTATTCCCCCCAATTTAGTTGTACAGGTTATAGGTCACATAAGTGGTGGAAAAAGTCAATGATTTGTCTTGGTGTCATCTTCTTTTTTTGTATCACAAAACCTGGCATTTGAACAGAGGTGTGTAGACTTTATACTGTAGTCAATGGATATCATTCATTCATCTTCTGTTCCGCTTATCCTCACTAGGGTCGCGGGCGTGCTGGAGCCTATCCCAGAAATCTTCGGGCGAGAAGCGGGGTAACCTGAACTGGTCGCCAGCCAATCGCAGGGCACATATCAACAAACAACCATTTGCAGTCACAGTCACACCTAAGGGCAATTTAGAGTTTTCAATTAACCTACCACGCATGTTTTTGGGATGTGGGAGGAAACCGGAGTGCCCGGAGAAAACCCACGCAGGCACGGGGAGGACATGCAAACTACATGCAGACGGGGCCGAGATTTGAAACCCGGTCCTCAGAACTGTGAGGCAGATGTGATAACCAGTTGGTCATGATGTAGTTATTTCAACATAATTTTGACTATATAACAAGACATACAGTAATCCCCCCACCATTGTCTGCTTATATATTTTATCCATGATATATTGTATTTAATTGGTTGTATTATATTTTGAGGCAATAAAGCATCATTTTTGAAATAGCTACACTGTAAAATGTATGGACTGCATTTAGCAGGTAACCTAACAAAACTGTTTGTACACGGTAGTAAAATACTGAAATAAACCCGACACCGATGTGACATCATGACATAAGGTGAGACACATGTAATAACTGTATATTTGTCTGAAAAATGTAAAAGACAATAAAAACCTCAGAAAATTAAGTGGATTTGTTCAAAAATCAAAATGTTTTAACTAAATATCCATCTAGAACAGGGGTGGGTAAACATTTTGGCTCAGGGGCCACATCCACATTGACTTTTAAAATTTGACAGTCGGGCCAAGCCTGTCATGAACGGCAATGCCGTAAGGGCAGATCCCAAAAAATAGACTCCAGGTCAGAGGTCCGAACAATTTTAATTAAATGGCAGAGCAGGTGATGGCGAAACATACAAAACTAAAGGAACTCACAACCAGAGAGAATCAAAAACAGATAACGCAGGGAGACACGACAAACGGTCCGTGTGGTATAATCGTAGTGAGCCTAAATTTGGACAACGGTCAGAACGGCGGCAAAAACTAGTGAATATTCCGACACCCACACTCTGTCACGGTGCCCCCTAAAAAGGCTGATGATTACAATGTATGACAGGTGTGTCACAGATGTCCACGCCCACCCAGACACTGCAACACAAAGAAAAAACAACTTGAAACACAGGGCCATGACAGTATCCCCCCCTCAAAGGACGCCCCCTGGCGGGGAGAGAGTGGAAGGCCTGGAGAAGGGTAGGTAGGAGCTGAGATCCGATGACGATCAGCTAACTGCCTGTTGCGAGCCTCAGTACGGGACAAGGCCGCCCTTGCATCCCGCCACACCTGATGAGCCCTTCGGAGATGGACCTGTACAGACGGGACGACCACCTCCCTCTCCTGAGAAGGGAACAACGGCGACTGGTAACCGTATGCAGTCATGAATGGCGACCGTCCAGTGGCAGAGCAAACGAGGGTGTTATGCGCATATTCCACCCAAGGCAGGTGAGAAGACCACGAGGAGGGGTGCTGATGACAAACACAGCGAAGAGCAGCCTCCACATCTTGATTCGCCCTCTCAGCCTGGCCGTTGGTCTGCGGGTGGAAACCGGATGAACGACTGGAGGACGCCCCCAGCGCTTTGCAGAACAACCTCCAGACCCGAGAGACGAACTGCGGCCCCCTGTCCGACACCAGATCAGCAGGAATACCATGAACTCGGAAGACATGGTCAACAAAGAGATTAGCAGTCTCAAAGGTAGGACGGCAGCTTCGGCAGAGCAACGAAATGGGCCATCTTGGAGAATCTGTCGACTACACTCAGGATGACCGAGTTCCCTCCGGACAGCGGAAGGCCTGTGGTGAAGTCCAAGGCGACGTGGGACCAGGGGCGGGAAGGAATGGGCAGTGGACGAAGAAGACCAGCTGGAGGACGATGGGACATCTTGCTACGGGCACACACTGAGCATGCCGAAACATATTCTTTAACGTCCCTGCGTAGTCCCTGCCACCAGAACCGTTGGGAAATGAGGAAAAGTGTCCGACTGACCCCAGGATGGCAAGCGACTCGAGAAGTGTGTCCCAACTTCAACACCTCTGGACGTAAAACGACCGGAACAAACAATTTGCCATCAGGAACACCTCCCGGGGCCTGGACGTCCCTCCCCGTCTCCACCACCTTCTTCTCAACCTCCCACTGAAGCGCTCCCACCACTCGGGTCCCAGGTAGAATGGTCTCCACAACAGGCTGAACAGCAGCCGGGCCATGCAGCCGAGACAAGGGGTCAGGTTTGCCGTTCTTCAACCCAGGGCGGTAAGTGATGATGAAATCGAAACGGGTAAGGAACAGGGCCCAACGTGCTTGACGGGGGTTGAGTCTTTTAGCAGTCCGGAGGTAAGACAGGTTCTTGTGGTCGGTGAAAACTTGAAAAGGTTCCATCGTACCCTCCAGCCAATGCCTCCACTCCTGCAGCGCCAGGACAATGGCCAGCAGCTCTCTATTTCCCACATCATAATTGGCCTCTGCAGGGCTCAGGCGGCGAGAGAAGAAAGCGCAGGGGTGCAGCATCTGGTCGACCGGGGACCTCTGGGACAGGACCGCCCCCACACGTGAATCAGATGCGTCCACCTCGACAACAAAAGGAAGGTCAGGATTAGGATGATGTAACACAGGAGCCTTCACAAACAATTGTTTAATATGATCAAAAGTCACTTCTGCCTTAGGGGTCCATACAAATGGTATTTTATTGGAAGTGAGTCTTGTCAGAGGTCCCACTTTAAGGCTGTAATCACGTATAAATCGGCTATAAAAATTAGCAAAACCCAAAAACCTCTGCAACTGCTTCCTAGACGTTGGAGTTGGCCAATCAACCACAGCCTGGATCTTAGCTGGATCGGCCCGAAGCTGGCCCTTCTCCACAATGAACCCCAAAAACTGTACCGACTCCGCATGGAACTCACACTTCTCAGCCTTGACGTAAAGACGGTTTTCCAACAAACGCTGCAACACCATGCGGACATGTTGGCGATGTTCACGTAGATCACGGAAAAAGATTAATATGTCGTCCAAGTACACAAAACAGAATACATTTATCATGTCCCGGAGCACATCATCAATAAACACTGAAACACAGCGGGTGCATTCGTGAGTCCAAAAGGCATGACTAAGTACTCAAAATGACCTAATGCAGTATTAAACGCAGTCTTCCACTCATCTCCCTCCTTCATCCACACCAGGTGATAGGCATTTCGCAGATCTAATTTTGTGAACACCTTTGCAGACTGCAAAAGGGCAAACGCCGAGTCCAACAGCGGGAGAGGATACTTATTTTTTATCGTGATGTCGTTAAGACCCCGGAAATCGACACAGGGTCGCAGGGTCCCGTCCTTTTTATCGATAAAAAAAATCCGGCGCCCACTGGCGACGATGAGGCACGAATCAACCCAGCAGCTAGCGAAGTCGAAATATATTTCTTTAATGTCTCTTGCTCAGGCTTGGAAATCTGATACAGCCTCGCACATGGTAGTGGAGCCTCGGGAATCAACTCTACGGAACAGTCGTATGGACGATGCGGAGGCAAAGACTGGGCGCGATCCTTACTGAATACTAGTTGCAAATCATGATACTCAGCCGGTACTTTAGCCAATTCGATGTGCTCGTCTTGAACACGGGGGGTGGTAGTCAACATAGCAGACTGCAGACAATGAGAATGACAAAATAGGCTCCAATTCACAATCTGTAGTTGATCCCAATTAATATCTGGATTATGAAGTTTTAACCACGTTAATCCCAGCACAACTGGAGCAGATTGACAGAGCATTACAAAAAATCGCCGCGATTCGATGTGGTTACCAGAGAGCTTTAAACACAGAGGAGCCGTAATATGTGTTGTAACCGCCAGGAGACGCCCATCCAAATCAAAAACTTTTCTCGGTTTCCTAAGTCTGTACAGTGGACAATTTAGAGTCTCTATCACACAGGAGTCCACAAAACACTCATCAGCTCCGGAGTCAATCAACGCGGGAACTGCCGCCAAATCCCGATACTTCGCCCGGCAATTGCAGTCTCCTGTCGTTCGATCCAGTTCTCAATTCACCGGGTACCAAGTCTTCATCAAAATACTCACACGATGAGACGTTCTTTCCGGAGGCAGAAGGCGCTGTCACCATCACCTGGCCGCTCTGCTTGGAACGCGTAGCGTCACTTCCCCGTGAAGGTCTCGCCATGCAGGTGGATACCTTGTGTCCTGGTCGGCCGCAGTACAGACACGCCCCCGCTCTCATGCGTCTCCGACGTTCCGTCTCCGTCAGTCGGCCCCCACCGAGTTGCATCGGCTCCTCCATGGCCAGGGCCGGCTCCCTCGTCAACGCCGAGGTGGATGGGGGAACACAGGTGGCGTCTTCCATTGACGGCAGGACAGAGTCCCCGACGAAAAATGCCGCTTAACGCCACATCGCCGAATCCACTCTCTGCTGCCAGGATGCGGAACGAAATGGAGTATTCGGCTACTGACAAGTCCCCCTGCGAATGGTCCAACAACCGACTACCGGCTTCCTTGCCCTTGACGGGGTGATCAAAAACTCTCCTCAGTTCAGATTCGAATGCCGGGAAGGAGGATGCCACCTGACCCGTAAGTAGACTCATTATAAAAGCCACCTTCGTCTTATCCTGGGCATACGTGACCGGTTGTTGGTCAAATACTAGGGTACATTGATAAATAAATTGACCGCAGCCGCCGAGCTCCCCAGCATAACGAGGTGGATTTGGGAGACAAGCTTCCCTGGCGGGTGGCACCGCGGCCACCGTGTTGGTGGCGGGTGCTTTTGCCAGAACCAGAGGTAATCCAAGTGCACACACCTGATCAACCCGAGAACTCAGCGTACTGAGATGGGTCGTTAACGCCGTAATTGCCTCCCTGAGCTCGTGTAACGATGTCTCGTGTCTTCCAACCAAATGTCCCTGACTTGCCAACGCTTGGCGAAAAGAGTCTGAGTTTGTGGGATCCATTTCAGGTCGGAATATTCTGTCATGAACGGCAATGCCGTAAGGGCAGATCCCAAAAAATAGACTCCAGGTCAGAGGTCCGAACAATTTTAATTAAATGGCAGAGCAGGTGATGGCGAAACATACAAAACTAAAGGAACTCACAACCAGAGAGAATCAAAAACAGATAACGCAGGGAGACACGACAAATGTGTGGTATAATCGTAGTGAGCCTAAATTTGGACAGCGTTCAGAACGGCGGCAAAAACTAGTGAATATTCCGACACCCACACTCTGTCACGGTGCCCCCTAAAAAGGCTGATGATTACAATGTATGACAGGTGTGTCACAGATGTCCACGCCCACCCAGACACTGCAACACAAAGAAAAAACAACTTGAAACACAGGGCCATGACAAAGCCAGAAGCTTACATATACAAAAAAAAAGGCATTGTAGTGTTCATACTTAGATTTACTTTTAATGGGAACAGTGTTGTTTTGTTGATCACTTTTTTTTGCCAGTGCATCAAAGTCTGGTGTTAGTTTTGTTGTGGCAATTCTCAGAACACATCCGAGGTGTTCATCACTCAGCTGGGATCTGTAGGATGTTTTGTTGGTGTTCATCACACGAATAGTCTCTCCCCACACATATGTAGAGCCAAACACCACCAGCATCCTCTGTGCCATCTTCCGGATTTTTGGAATTTTGTCTGCGCTTAATGAAGCATAAAACTCATCTAGTTTGAGAGCTGAACTTCTCTTTTCAGACAGTATCACACTGGAGATCTATCAGTTCCATCTGCAGCTCCCGTGGCGCTGTTTCAGGGTCTTGTGTGACTGAATCTCTGATGCCAGTTTGTCAGATAAAGGTGTTTTGCTGAGCCTGCAAGCTCATTTAACCGCTGAGCCATAGCCATCAGTTCCTGCGTTGATTGGCTGTTAGCATAATCAGCATGCTTGGAAGAAAACTGATGGCTGATGTTATATTCCTCTAAAACCGCAATGGTTTCTTAACAAATTAGACATACAGCCTTTGACCGGACTTCAGTGAAAAAGTATTTAGTAGTCCATTCTATATTAAACACTCGGCACTCACTTGTCAACTTTTCTTTTCTTTGGCCCACTCATGGTTGAAGAAGGGTTCAGAGCAGTAGCAGAGTAAAAACAGAACAGCCAAAGTCGAGTCAATGTATCACTGTACCGACTGCGCTACCTGGTGGAACCACTGGGCATTACAACACAACCTGGTGGGACAACTCGGCATTACAGGACAAGGTCAAATGAATGTAGATTTTTGCAATGACTTGGGCGATTCTGTACCAATATTTGGCGGGCCGGATTGAAATGATCAACGGGGCGGATGTTGCCCGCGAGCCGTAATTTGCCCATCCCTGATCAAGAACAAAGCAATTAAAAAATAAAGTTTGTATGCCCCTTCAGAAGATGGAGATGATGCTCCTTAATCTCTTCAATTTCTCCGCTCCTTTTACATTTCCTCTCGCATGTAAGAAATGGAAACAACATTTTTCTTTCCAAGCCTGCTCCTTTCTTGCTCTTACTGGTAACATGTGGTGTCATACAGTTCAGGGTGCCCAGTGCCCACAAACTGCAACAATTACCTCCTCCATTTTTCTCTACTCAACAACTGTACAGTACATAGTCCATTCTCGATGCTGATTGGCAGTCACGACGCAAATGTGGTTTGTAGTTCAACTCTCCAAACTCTAGCGAACAGGCAAAGGAGCCACATTTCCGCCTGCCCACCCCACTTGTGCCGCGCATACGGGTTTGTGTCTATTCACACGAACTGCATTGACTTTCCGTGTAATCATGCGCTTTGAGTTTTTTTTAATCAAAGAGTTGAACCTCTAAAGTCGGAGAACTACCCAAATTACATTAGTGTAGCAACCATTCAGACATAACTGATTTATCGAGGTTTTGTCGTTGCTAGGACCTGTTCATAACAAACAAAGCAATGTGGTGCCCCCTTTAACGATAAAGATCATATACTAGGTAATACAAACACTTAACTCATTTAATGCCAGACGTTTTTCAGAAACTGGGATTTTAACTGATATTTGAAGGCTGACAGAAAATTGTGTTCTACAGCTATAGAAACATGGAACCTACCAAAAGAAAGCTGTAACCCTCTTCTTTAATCAGGAAAAAAAATACATTTATACCTTTTATCATTTAGTAAACAGCAGTTGAACATAGGAAAATCTCGGGAGTTGGTTGACATGATGATTAGGAGAAAGGTTGATATATTGTGTGTCCAGGAGACCAGGTGGAAAGGCAGTAAGGCTAGAAGTTTAGGGGCAGGGTTTAAATTATTTTACCATGGTGTAGATGGGAAGAGAAATGGACTAGGGGTTATTTTAAAAGAAGAGTTGGCTAAGAATGTCTTGGAGGTGAAAAGAGTATCAGATTGAGTGATGAGGCTGAAACTTGAAATTGAGGGTGTTATGTATAATGTGATTAGTGGCTATGCCCCACAGGTAGGATGTGACCTAGAGGTGAAAGAGAAATTCTGGAAGGAGCTAGATGGAGTAGTTCTGAGCATCCCAGACAGAGAGAGAGTCATGCTTGGTGCAGATTGTAATGGACATGTTGGTGAAGGAAATAGGGGTGATGAAGAAGTGATGAGTAAGTACGGCATCCAGGAAAGGAACTTGGAGGGACAGATGGTGGTAGACTTTGCAAAAAGGATGCAAATGGCTGTAGTGAACACATTTTCCAGAAGAGGCAGGAACATAGGGTGACCTACAAGAGCGGAGGTAGAAGCACGCAGGTGGATTACATCTTGTGCAGACGATGTAATCTGAAGGAGGTTACCGACTGTGGGGAGGAAGATTAGGAATACAAAGGCAGAGCAGAGAACCACGTGGTGGAAGCTGAGAAAGGAAGAGTGTTGTGCGACTTTCCGGAAGAGGTAAGACAGGCTCTCGGTGGACAGGAGGAGCTTCCAGAAGACTGGACCACTACAGCCAAGGTGATCAGAGAGACAGGCAGGGGAGTACTTGGTGTATCCTCTGGCAGGAAAGGAAAGAAGGAGACTTGGTGGTGGAACCTCACAGTACAGGAAATCATACAAGGAAAAAGGTTAGCTAAGAAGAAGTGGGACACTGAGAGGACTGCGGAGAGGTGAAAGGAATACATTGAGATGCGACAGGGCAAAGGTAGAGGTGGCAAAGGCCAAACAAGAGGCATATGATGACATGTATGCCAGGTTGGACACTAAATAAGGAGAAAAGTATCTATACAGGTTGGCCAGACAGAGGGATAGCGATGGGAAGGATGTGCAGCAGGTTAGGGTGACTAAGGATAGAAATGGAAATATGTTGACTGGTGCCAGTAGTGTGCTAAATAGATGGAAAGAATACTTGGAGGAGTTGATGAATGAGGAAAATGAGAGAGAAGGGAGAGTAGAAGAGGCAAGTGTGGTGGACCAGGAAGGGGTATAATGTTAACTAGCGTCACAGATTACGTCATGCAAATTGCAAATTGTAGAATAACAAAGTTTCAGAAAGACTGGGATTGGTATCGTCATATTCTAAATTAGAACACGTTTGCTACCTTCTGGCTCGTCAGTCAGTGAGATCTCAGAATGCACTTACGGTATGTAAAGGGAAGGGCAGTTGTTGGTCATTGGTCATTTACCAATAAAATACGCAAAGAATTATTGTGTGTTAAAAGATAAATAGGTAGAATGCAATTGCTTCATGATGGATTAACCTGAATCTCTTATGAGTAACAGCTAGTGTGTGGGCGCCGGGCACAGTTCTTACAGACGAGCCTCTTTACTTAAAATGCTGTTACATTCCACATGACTAAACACGTTGCTCAACTTCTTATGTTTTGAAATCTTATCTGGCTTCCTCACACATGCTAAATACAGTAGAAGCATTTTAAGTTAATTAGAGACTAACGTATCTGTTAGTGTGAATGGTTGAATGGATGGAATGTTTATATATGTGCCCCGTGATTGACTGGCGAACAAAATCCTTCTCAACCATAACCCTGAACAGGATAAGCGGTAGAAAAAAAAATGGCTTGATAACACTCACTAAATACAGTGAAATAATTACTCAAGTACTGAGTAAATGGTCAGTAACTTCTTTTTTTTTAACCACAGCATGAACATCAATAATAATAATAAAAAAAAATACAAAATAAAATGCAAATTCTAATGTTGCTTTTTGTGGGCATGTGTTTATGCACAGTCAAAAAAGTGGACCAATGAAGCGGTCCACTTTTTCACTCTTTTCACTTGAGAAAACACCGTGCAGTAAATTGCAGATGTTTTTTTTTTTGTAGTTTTGACTGTGCATAAACACATGCCCACAAACAGCAACATCAGAATTTTCATTTTATTTTGTATTTAAAAAAAAAAAAAAGTTACTCACTATTTACTCAGTACTTGAGTAATTATTATTATTATTTTTTTTAAAGTTACTCAAACTTGTGACACAAGTTTTGTGAAAACTCATATCATCTTTCCCCATTGAAATGAATGGAACTGCCATTATTCTGTTGGAGCCCCCACCCAAAAACGAGACTTTTTTTTGTTTTTTAGTAGTTTGCTTTTTAATAAGTAGCATTCTATAATATGGCACTTTATAAAAGCATACTGCAACGTCATTATGAAATAGAATTTAAAGAATCAAACGGTTTTTGCCACATTTCCTGTTTTAACTCAACGGAGAGTGTGCTGCTTCTTCTGGTGTGCCCTCCTTGTCCACTTGGGGGCAGTATAATACAGACAAAGTGTTACATGTAGACCAGGGGTGTCAAATTTTTATCATAGGCCACGTAGATCCGATTTCCCTCATTGGGCCATTAGGACTGTGAAATTGCCTTATCATATTATTACATGTACTCAACAAATTCATGGATAACCAAGTTTTGAAATCAGTTGTTTCAACTATTGTTTAAGTTAATGTAAAAGGAGGTTAGGTAACACACACACACACACAAAAGCTTTTGCAATAGCTCAACACTTATTACACCTGACAAGTTGTAAGTTTTGGTTCAGATTTGAGCTAGAATCATGGAAGTTGAGAGACAATTTGCTTTCGCGGGCCACATAAAAAGATATCGCGGGCTGGATCTTGAGTTTGACACCTGTGATGTAGTGCACAGTAAGCGGCAGTTATCATAGTCGTATTCAGACAGGATAAAGAATATATGCCTGTATTGTCTGCCTACACGTGTTGCTGCACCATTTGTGTTCAAATAGTTACTGCCTAAAGGGTTTTTCACACTCCAACACCGATGATATTTATTACCCAGTTTATGGCGATTTGCATTGTTTGTTAGCTAAGCTAAACAGACTTACCTAAGGCAAAGCAACGTGTTTGTTTTAAATACACAACGTATAATTCTCTTAGCTTTGTGTTCAACTTGACGGTAACCTTCAGCTCGGTGTGGCAATGAACAGCTTAAAGTCTCTTTTTTAAATAATTTTTCACTATCTGCCAAGCTGCTTCTTGTTGTGAAGTGAGTTGTGTTCACTGCCACCATACAGCGCTTATATTTAAACACTTTGCTCTCAAGTCAAAGCTATAAATCGGCTTAACGATGGCTCCTGTCTCGAAAAAGCCATAGCTGTAAGTCAAGGCACACTTATCTCAAGGCACCACAATATATTGCCTACTGGTTGGCCATTTCTGATAAGACAATCAGAGATTATCTTGCTTGTAGAATTAAAAAAAAAACACATTTAATTGAAATTTACCATTACCACTATTTTCATCCATTCTCTGTACCACATCCTCAGTTCTCTTAAAATTTTATCTAGGGTTACTTGATTGTACAGCTAGGAGAATAACACCCATCTTAATGATAAACACACCTCCACAGTGATAATTAAAATAAAAAATAAAAACAAGGCCCACTCCAACAAAACACACAAATTAAGTAGATCTCTTTTTTTATTTGTGTATATAGTATGTATATACACACATATAAAAAATAAGGGCATATGTACAATGATAATAAATATCAACGTGTTTGTACAAGAAATAAGTTACTTAACATTACTTTAAGAACAAACATAAAAGATCAATAAGATAGTGAAGTAAAACTATGTCATATGAAAACCGGGATGAACAGAAATGAAAATACTGCACTGGAGTGATTGAAAAAAAAAGTGAAAAGATTAAGACTTAAAACACATGCATTTTACTCCAGCAAAAGACCTCTACTTGTTCAATCATTCTTTTGATTTTTTTTTTTTTTTTTTGCAAAATGCAAAGTAAAGCAAAGCCTGATAACAGAAGAAAAACTCTAGATAACAAGACCAAGTACCAGAGTATTCAGAGATGTTTTAACTTTGTCAAAGTATTGAATACTATTAAGTGCACACATTCTACCACTGATCTGCTTTAAATCAGAAGCTTCATATTTGGTTTTTGGCAGCTAACAAATTAAATAATGATTTTGGTACATTGGTAACCCTTCATTAAGAGGAACAAGAATCAGGTCCAGCTGATCACAGCTGACAAGTTAACAGGAAACAAACAGAAAATCCATTAGCCTTAAGCCATTTTTTTCCCTTGAGGGAACATTTTGCTGCAGTCAAAATATTCAGAAAGCTTGCAGACATCAGCTTAGGGTTGCAAAGTGGACGGACAGCTGAATATTGATCTGTTTCTGAAAAATAATTTAGGAAAAATACAACAGAAAAAAAATCTGCAGTCTACTTTGGCTTACCCAAAGGTGACGTGACACATGGAACACAGCCAAGAAACAAAATCCTTTCCTTGAACCATAAAATCAAAACTATTTTTCCCCAAAGAGAGCATTAGTGTTTTACAATACTGTATCATATTCAAAACTCCAAAAATGCTGAATCCAAAAAATGCTTTTGTACAAGGATGATCGAAATGTACAGTCCTTTCGCTGTTGGTCATGCAACATGTTGGTCTGACGGCCGAGTACCTCTTTGACCATGGGGTCATTTGGGATACGCAACATTTGAGACCCTTGTCCACAGTGTGTTTCACAACAGAATATTAACTTCTTGCTTGGCTCTCCTAGGCCATCCAGGCATGTCCCAAAAATACCCCTGTTTTGACAAAAGATAGAGAGAAAATGTGGAAAATTGAGTAACAGTATCTATCCCCAAAAATGGCACTTATTTAGTTTGAAACAAATGAGTTGAAACAATACCTGTAATAGATTCAGAGGCGCTGTCTTACTGCAGCCTGTCAGCGGGGAAGTAATCATTTCTGTCTGACCAATCCTCAAATTGAGATCTTGTGTGTTTCTCAGTGTTCTTCACCTCTAAGTCCACAACACGGCCACCCCAAACTTGGTCTCTGGGCATCGGTAAGGGAGGGGATTCAAGGCATCCTGTCACACACTATAGTCCAGGCTTGTAGACATTCAAAGCATTGGGCGTGTGAATGAGCGTCGCAGTTTCCTTCGTTGCAGGGCAAGTTAACACTGTCACTATACAAAAGATTAAGCACTTTTTGAAACATCCACAGCAGTCGCAACAGTGAGGGTTCAAACTACATTCTCCACGCTTGTTGTCTTTGTGTTGTTGAAAAGTGTGCAGTCTTCGTCTTATTGCTGAATGCCAACAGCATTTTCTTTTCCAAGGGAATGAGCAAATATCCAAAAGAGTTCAATTGAAACACATATTTTCATCAATATGTGGTTCTCACGCACTTTGAGTAGGTCACCGTGCAGGGTACAGCCTGGAATGTGAGCACTTATTTTTCTTCACAAAAGGTCGACTCAAGTCACTTGACAACAACTTGAAGACTGCAGTGGTCCTCAAGAAAAGTAATAATAATAAAAAAAAATCCTGGAGAAATGTCTTAATTCAAACCAACCATCACAACTAGGCTGGGATTCACAAAGCAGACAAAAAGAAATTGGGCCAAAACATTTACAGAGATTGTCCTTCATTGAGAAACTCCCTTGTGTCTTCATTTTATGTCACCTATGTAGCGCTCTCCTTGTCTCTTGCCTTTTCACAGGGCTCCTCATACACAAAAATGATTGTTGTCTTGCTTCAACATTAATTAGCCTCTCCTCTTGGCTCACCATTACAAATAAGGGAAGACTAGCTTCCAGGTTTAAGTGCAGTACAAGCTGAAAAATGAAGTCTCGGTAGAATAGTAATTTTTTTCTTGCCAACCATCAACTGTTCCCAGCACAAATGCTTGAAGTCTCACTGGGTCTGCTCAACATGAATTAAATGTGCTCTTCAGACAACATATAATGCCATTGGTTTGATTACCATGCCTACGGTGTACTCCTGTATAAATACACAGTTTAGACGAATGGCCATTCCACAGTAGAAGCAGAGAAAGTCCAAGACTTGGTAATTATTGTGTGCTCTGACACAATAATTATCTGAGTATGTGTTGGTGAACCATGGGTGAGAGTCTATATTTAACATGCTATAAATGTCTACAGTGAGCCAAACAGGCATTGGCAGGGCGAGGGAAAGAGCATTTGTAGGTGGCAACGTGTCACTGAAAAAGAGAGCGAGCAGGCATCCTCAAAAGGAGGGAGGTAGGTTGGTTGTTTTGTTTTTTCCAACTCAAGGGAATGGCGGAATGACGGCGGAGGAAACGCCTAGACCGACGACTCCTCTGGATTAGCGTCGGGCAGCACGCTCCTCTGCTGCAGAGTGCGTCTTAGCTCTTCTTTGAATGGGCTCGAGTAGTCATTCCCACCCATGCCCAGGCCGCCCAGCCCGCCGCCACCAGCGCAAGCCCCGCTAGCCCTCTCCTCCCCTGTTGTGCTCAGGTTCAGGCGAATGTAGCCGTTGCTACCAGAGCCTCGGATGTTGGTAAGACTGAGACGGCTGGGGGAGTGGATGGGCTGGCCTGGAATGGCACTGGGTGACGCCGTGCTGCTGACGCTGTTGGGCCCAAGGGCGTGACCGGGAACAATTTTAAGTGAGCCGTCTGAGTAGTAATAATTGGCACCCGTTTCCCAGAAGCGGTCCTCGTCGTTGGACATTTTGCTGGGCACAAACGTGGGTGGCTCCTTCGGAAGGGTGATGGGATAGACCAGGGTACTTTCAAGAGGCTTCATCTCAGCTCCCTTTCCAAGAGCCAGCTTGAGTCGCCGGCGCAGGTAGAGAGCTGCAACCAGGAGCAGGAGGCACACTGCACCAAGGGTGATGACCAGCACCCAGAAGAGCCCCATGCTGCTGTCTGGAGCACGGGCTTCCATGAAGACAGGCGCACTTGCGACTACAGCCACTTGGTAGCGCTCGGTTTGAAACTTCACACCCTGCTCCTCGGAATAGCAGATGTAGCGTCCTGCTTGGATCTGGCCCGCTTCAGGGACAACGAGGGCCTTGAGGGTCCGGTCGAAGCGTGGCCCTCCAGCCTCGGGGTCACCGAGAAGGAGCTCCCGGTCGTTGACAACCCATAAGGACTGAGCCAGGTTGGAGATCAACTGGCATGGTAGCACCATGTCTGAGCCCACCACCACTGTGACATTCCGAAGGCGAGAGTGTTCTAGAGAGGAATGGGCAAGGGAGTAGGGATGGAGACAGGAGAGATAGTTTTAGTGTCAAACACAATTATTCAAATTTATATTCGATATTAGCAATCTCTCATCCACACAATTTACCCAGCTCGAACTAAATGCATTCCCTCATTACATCAAGTACATCCACTTGATTTTCCAACTTGTTCATGCGCTAACATTCAACCCCCACAAGGGGCCACTGCTGAGGCACATCCCCTCACTCACCAGGGCTAGGGATGGAGACAGACTTGTCAAACTTTGCTTTTCCTCGGCTGAACCTTTCCAGCATGAGGTCTTGTGACAGAGAAGTCGTAGATCTGAAGAGGAGAACACAGCTTGAGTTGAAGCATAGTCTTTTGCCAGATTGTACTATAGACAGCATTGGATTCTGTATGTCAGGGGTATCCAACTAAAATTTTAAAAGGTCCAATTCGAGAACATTTCTTGAAGCAGAGGTCCGGAAGATCATCTAGTGTCTATTTATTGTGATATATATTTAAGTAGCCTGCCTAGTCATCTGCATTTGCTTGTAATCAATACCGCAGTCAAATACAAAAACATTTATTATTGTCAAGTAACAGAGAACTAAACAAATACGTATGACTGCTGATTTACATACCCTGACAGAATTTGTGAAATTTATATGTATTTTAAATATGACTGATGACTGAACAAGGACCCTCATTATTGCTTTCTGGTTATGTTTTGTTTAATGATTGTACTTTTCTGAAATGCCTGACAGTTTAATTTGAATTCCATTAAAAATAAAATGAAATGCATTTTGCCTGGTCCTTCATGTTTTCTTCAAAGAATTGTACACATCTTATAAATTCTTCCCGGGTAATCAAACATATGAGCACAACTAAGTGTTCTCTCATTTACTAAAATTAGGGCTGCAAATTTCAAAATAAATAAAAAGAGAAAGTTATACATGTACAAATAAAGTGCTTAACTTCATAAAACTAAAATAAGGTTGAGCTTCCTCTTTTCTGGCATCTTTACTGACACAACATCCATCCATCCATTTTCTGAGCCGCTTCTCCTCACTAGGGTCACGGGCGTGCTGGAGCCTATCCCAGCTGTCATCGGGCAGGAGGCGGGGTACACCCTGAACTGGTTGCCAGCCAATCGCAGGGCACATAGAAACAAACAACCATTCGCACTCACAGTCATGCCTACGGGCAATTTAGAGTCTCCAATTAATGCATGTTTTTGGGATGTGGGAGGAAACCGAAGTGCCCGGAGAAAACCCACGGAGGCACGGGGAGAACATGCAAACTCCACACAGGTGGGGCCGGGGATTGAACCCGGGTCCTCAGAACTGTGAGGCTGACGCTCTAACCAGTCGTCCACCATGCCGCCACTGACACAACACAGAAGTAGAAAACAATTTTACATATTTTAATTGAACATCTTAACAATTGAGCCGATTTAGATTGTTCAAATCGGCACGGTCGTCGACTGGTTAAAGCGTCTGCCTCACAGTTCTGAGGAGCGGGGTTCAATCACCGGCCCCGCCTGTGTGGAGTTTGCATGTTCTCCCCGTGCCTGCGTGGGTTTTCTTTGATTTGATTTCTCCGGGCACTCTGATTTCCTCCCACATCCCAAAAACATGCATGGTAGGTTAATTGACAACTTTAAATTGCCCGTAGGTGTGAATGTGAGTGCGAATGGTTGTTTGTTTCTATGTGCCCTGCGATTGGCTGGCAACCAGTTCAGGGTGTACCCCGCCTCTTGCCTGATGATAGCTGGGATAGGCTCCAGCACGCCCGCGACCCTACTGAGGAGAAGCGGCTCAGAAAATGGATGGATAGATTGTTCAAAACCTTTATGTTTTGTTTTGTAATGGCGTTTCTCCATCTTTACTTAACTTCCACGCCGAGTCTCTTTCTTTCTCCCCTGCTACGTTTCTCCTCATCTCTGTCTGGGCTGTGAGCATTCAGCGATCACTGCCTGAGATCTGATTTGATTGGCTGAAGGGGGGCTGAACTCACATGTGATTTGTCGGTTAGGTTCGTCACCACCATAAAGCCTGTCATGCTGTGGTGTTTAAATTAGAAGCACTCTGTATGTCTTGAATCATAACCTTTCTTTTTTTTGGCTATGGTGTGGGTCCGTATGGTACTGCTTCTGGGTCTGGACCCGGACTTCCGTCCCCCAGATAGTGACCACTGCTGTATGTGTACAGTATGTGGAATCAAACATTTATACATCCTGATGTTTTAACCCAATCTATGCATGTGATCCAACTCTATAATCTATTGCTGGTTTGTTTCTATAAAGAGCTTAATGCTAAGTGTTGATGAGTATGACACTCATTAGCAGAGTTCAATATGGATTTCTAATATAAATTGTTTAGGCTTTCGTAGACTTTGAAATGTTTGTAATCAACACTTAAAGTATCAACGATAGACTACAATTTTAAATGAATAATTTTGCGTATATTCTTACCCTCGGTGAAGGTCAATGCGAACACAAGCTCGACCCTCACTGTCCCAAGCGCAGTAGGGGTCTCTGGCGAGCAGACAGTCTGGCTGAGACTGATAGCGGCTGCAGTTGGCTAAGGGCAACTGGAGAACCTCTGAACGAGAGCCGATGTAGACATACTTCTAACGAGAAACAATGAGAGAGAGAAAAGAGAAAAGCAGATCAGAGACAGTTGAAATGGAAGAAGAAAGATACAGACAGAGAAAGAGACTCATTTCGGGGTTGGAGGAGATAATGGGATAATCACTCTCAATTACAATAACATTTACCCTACGACACTCTTTCCAGTGCAATCTGGGCTGCGCTCTTTTCAGAAAAGCTGCAATAAAATGTCTGGTGTGGCTAAGTCAACATCAATGAGATAAACAGTGGATTTCAAGGGCTGCCGACAAAAAACAAGAACAACAAAAACACGCATTGATACAGGGGGACAAGGCAATGTGGAGCCTCAGGGAAAGAAAGTGTCAAAGCAGGCCAGGGAGACTGAGAAAACAGCAGGGGCACGGCACAGGTTCAATTTACCACAGCGGCCGAGGATTGTAATTACTGTTATTGTAAAGCGGGTTTTGGGATTCATGAGGCGACAAAGGGCAGCTTGATGACAAGGTAAAAAAAAATAACAACTGCTCAATGGCAATGTGATGTGATGGCAATGGCACAGGACTCTTGATAATGCTCTGGTATTGTGTCTCAGATGTTTTTGAAAGTTTATCGGAAGCTGCAGATGACAGTTATCTAAAAAAAAAAACCCTACTCATAAATTTGCTGAATTACAGATTTAGACAAATAATAGGCGGCACGGTGGACGACTGGTTAGAGTGTCAGCCTCACAGTTCTGAGGACTGTGCATGTTCTCCCCGTGCCTGCGTGGGTTTTCTCCGGGCACTCCGGTTTCCTCCCACATCCCAAAAACATGCATTAATTGAAGACTCTAAATTGCCCGTAGGTGTGACTGTGAGTGCGAATGGTTGTTTGTTTGTATGTGCCCTGCGATTGGCTGGCAACCAGTTCAGGGTGTACCCCGCCTCCTGCCCGATGATAGCTGGGATAGGCTCCAGCACGCCCGCGACCCTAGTGAGGAGAAACGGCTCAGAAAATGGATGGATGGACAAATAATACTTTCAACCGAAGTGTTGACATATAAAGACAAATCAACTGAAATACAAAAACAGTTTATGTACGAAAAACTAGGAATGCATTTCGGAACAGTCTACTGTTCTTCTGATTTTTAGACTGCCGAGCATTTGAAAAATTCAAAATTTAATTTGAACTGCTGAGTAACAGCCTTAGTGAACCATGATGATCTGTCTCTCTCTCTCTCACTATGTATACAGTGTGTGTGTGTGTGTGTATATATATATATATATATATATATATATATATCATCATCGTGATATTATTCTGGGAACATTCTGAGACACAGTAGTAGTAGCTTCACTACTGCCACACTATAACTTATTACATGTAGTAGCCTCTGGGAAACAGCCAATAACTGTACTTACCTTGGAGTGGGAAATGGTCAGGCTGTCTACTGGCTGGGCTATGTCAAACAGCTGGATTTCTTCTATCACATGGGCTTCAGAGCCCAGGATAACCACCCTCTGCAGCCATCCCTCAGCTGTAACACACAAAAGAGGAAAAGCAAAGTGGATTTATGTAAATAAAGTTTTATCTGATCATTAAGAAACAAGATGAAACATTGAATTCATGATATAACCGGTCCGTCAATTAGACTCACCTTAGAATATGTATACAGCCAGTTAAAATATGCATTGGAGTTAGAACATTGTACAGTGTTTGACTTAATAATGTAAAGAATATGCTATTCAATTTTATATCTTTACATATGATTAACACCATTAAGGAAGATACCAGATGACTGTGGAATTTTATTTAATTACGAATGACAAAATACCACATTAAAAAAATGCAACTTTGAAGTTGTCAGTCACAGCATGTCTGTTGTCCTACTGTCAAGTACTGGTGGTGTAGTGGGACATACTGTACATATGGACATATTGTGGGATCACACAACTCTATTGCAGTATAGGGACTAGTCTTGGTCAATTGCAAACTTGTATGGCGTAGTGTTGTAAAAAAAAAAAAAAAAAATCACTGGACAAGCACTCCCCCCTCTCATGTTTTCCATCAGCTGTTGCTATGTTGCAGCTAATAGCTAATCAAGCCGACAGCCCAATTGGCACAATGAGCGCACGTCTGCCAAGGTCCCTGTTGAGTTTGTGCTGTGAAGCACAACGAGGGGGGATCTGCACTTGGCTCAGGAAAAGCGAACATGTATTATAGCGCCTGTGTGTGTGTGTGTACCAATGTGTGCGCACATTGGCCTCATGCGTTGCCCACAGAACCACCATGTGTCCGCTGCTTCTAAACAGTCACCTGCCATACAGTAGTCAGTTGACCACTGCAGCTAACTGAATGCTAAATAGTTGCCCTTTCATTTATGAGACACATCACAAAGAGATGTCTATCTGATTTGTTTTGCTCGTGATTAAGATACCTACTGAGGATTTTTGATTTAAGCCAAAACAGGACACCTGCACATGGGCCCGATGGCCATTCACAAGAGATATTAATTATGTCGCACATACGCTGACATTTCCTTTGATGCATGAAGATGAATCTCGGCATGCAAATCAAGCACTTAATTGAAACCCAGCTGAAATGTGGCCAGATGGCGTGTTGTTTTCTGCCATCTTGCTTGATACAAGTACCTGTCCAAGTATAATGCCACAGGCGGAAAATGCTCATCTCTTCAACAAATATTATGTGCTGCTCATCTAAACAACAGACACTTACATTTAGCAGGATCTGAGAAAATAGCATGTTCTCTGTACTGAATGTATTTGCACTTCCAGGACACAATACAGTACTATACACCAGAAGCTGTGTAAAAATAACAATCATAACATTAAGCAGTACTTTTCAGTTAGACTTACCATGGCACAGTTTAGAATTAAGCAAGTTGACAATGTACCGTTCTGTGAATTGACACCACCCATAAACAAGACATGCAAATATGTTTGAAACCTATGGAAGTCATGATTCTCTGCTGAGCACTCAATGAAGTGAAGTGTATCTAGCGCCACCACACCAATCCCGTACATCACCAATTGTACTCCATAAATTGTACAGTATTTGGTACCATGTACAACTTTGTTGCATTTAAGTCATACCAAACTACATTGCTTGGTGGAAACCGATAAACCAGAAACATGATGTAGTTTGTACCTGTGCCAAGGAAGAGAACATTGTAGGCTCTTTGGTCTAGACCAGTAACCCGATCCACGACCAGCCTTGTGAAGTTCACACCCTTGGTGAGAAGCAGGGGGCGAGCAAGTGCTTTGTCCTCCATCAGCGGGTGCTTCTTGGCAAAGTTGAGTGTTGCATCAGGTAGCTGCAGAGAGCTGTTGTAGCCGCTTTCCCTGTCTGAGTTCGTTATACACTGAAGCACAGACAGAAAAAAAGGCACGGACATAAGAGAAATGTAAGAGGAGAAGAGGATCGTAAGAAACGAAAGTAGGCAGAGGCCAGAATGAAAGGGACAAGGAAACAGAAGAAGAGAAAACTTTTTAGCATCCCTTTCTTTTTCTTTCACTCCCACACCCTCCCACGACACAATTTTCTGTGCATTTTCACTGTCATCCTGGATCATTACACTACAATAGCTTTTCATGTCTTCTCATCTGTTTTCCACCATCATCACATCACACCACACCAGTATAACCATATTTCCTTTGTTCGCTATATCTGTTTCTTACCGATCCAGGCCGTGGGTTGGGAACAGGTCCAGTGTAGCGCCCCCACCTTTGGGATGTCTCCCTGTATTCCTTGTAGGAGCCTTCAAACACCTTCTTCACATCACTGATCTGGTACTGACATACCGCCGACACGTCCACGTCACCCCTGAAACATTGCAGGCAAGGCAAGAAGTTAGTGATGTGCAGTGGCATAAAAGGAGAGAGACGAATTAGCTGTCATCCTGTTGTGAGAAATGTGATGTTTCGCTTGCAAGTAGCTTCTGTGCTGCTGCACGCCCAGCATGGCAAAAGAAGAGTGGGAGTAATACCACCCATCCATCCATTTTCTGTACTGCTTATCCTCACTAGGGTCACGGGCGTGCTGGAGCCTATACCAGCTATCTTCGGGCGAGAGGCGGGGTACACCCTGAACTGGTTGCCAGCCAATCCCAGGACACATAAAAACAACCATTCACACTCACATTCAAACCTACGGGCAATTTAGAGTCTTCAATTAACCTACCATGCATGTTTTTGTGGGATGTGGGAGGAAACCCGAGTGCCCGGAGAAAACCCACGCAGGCACGGGGAGAACATGCCAACTCCACACAGGCAAGGATGGATTTAAACACTCCCTGCTCAGAACTGTGAGGCAGATGTGCTAATCAGTCGCCCACCGTGCCGCCGGTAGTCATACCACACAGGGAAATAGGTAAGAAAGAGGGAATAAAATAAACTGTCTGTATTTAAGGATAAAGATAAGAGTTATCCTTACATAAGGAGGATTTCAGAATAAAGATAAGAGTTATCCTTAAATAATGACTATTGTTAACTTGACTACAATGTGTGCCTTAATACAATTGTCCAAATATTGAACCAATGTGACAACATAGACTTCATTTTATAAGTCAGTAGATGGGTTGACACTTTGTCATTGCAGTGTCAGTTACGTATTCCTCGATCGTACATGGAACCATATTTGGTAGTAACCTAATTTTTCAAAATGGACCCTGGACTTGTACTAAGAGGTACGTGTTTTTATAATTCGGAAAGCACAGCTCCTGGGTTTAATATGATGAATTCCATCATAAAACAGCACTGGTATCTCAGCATGTCAAAAAGCTAGCAGATTCATTCAGATAATGGTTTAAACTGTAAGTCATCCATCCATCCATCCATCCATCCATCCATCTATTTTCTGAGCCGCTTATCCTCACAAGGGTCGCGGGCGTGCTGGAGCCTATCCCAGCTATCATCGGGCAGGAGGCGGGCCCTGAACTGGTTGCCAGCCAATCGCAGGACACATATAAACAAACAACCATTCACACTCGCATTCACACCTACGGGCAATTTAGAGTTGTCAATTGTTAACCTACCATGCATGTTTTTGGGATGTGGAAGGAAACCGGAGTGCCCGGAGAAAACCCACGCAGGCACGGGGAGAACATGCCAACTCCACACAGGCGGGGCCGGGGATTGAACCCCGGACCGCAGAACTGTGAGGCAGACGCTCTAACCAGTCGGTCACCGTGCCGCACTGTAAGTCATTATTAGAATAATATTCAATTATCTTAATGTTATCTTTTTTAAGATTCATTTCACTGAATGAAGAAACAAAGCTTTAAGTTCAAAGCTCGTTCACTTTGCCACGTAATATCTCAACGAGGAATACAAAAGTCTCCAGTCAAAGAACACTGCCTTGGGACAGAGGACGTCTCAATTTGGAAAAAGAAAAACCCCTGCCCTTGCTCCTTTTTTCTTTGTTGTCAAACAAGTCATCGACACATGACACGCCCCAAAAATTATATTTGAATTTCTTTAATGGTAAGACACCTCAACACACCTCCCTCCCTTCTCCATCCAAGCAGAAACTAGCGTTGTAAATTGCAAATACCTATTGTGGCCATTAGAATCAAACATGTTGGAAAAGTAATGTATCAAATAATTACTAATGTGATTTGACCAGTGTATACAATGCCCAATTATGGCTTGAATACCAAATCATATACAGTAAATTACAGTGGGCAACAAAAAAAATATTGTATAACATTATTTTTTTGCTGTTTTAGGACAATTTTAATGTGCTGAATCCAAATATCACATCGGTTTTGCTCAATCAGTTCAACTTTTTGAACTATGGCCACAAGTCTTTGTTTACATGTACATGTATTTTTGCTTTAGATGTTCAACTAAATTCATGTCCTGAATTTTGAACAAGGATGATCTACCATTCAATTTACAGGTACTTACTTTTATCAATGTGTACTATTCAATTTACAGAAAGCAAAGTTTGTAACATTTGATTAATAAACTGTTAACAACTTGATTTGATGATTGTCTTAAAAACCTGACCTGAACAAGAGAAACGGATGTCATTTTCAGATTCATCTATGCAAAATTGTCTTAAATCAGTTGTGAAAACATAGACAACTTACCATTTTTTTTTTTTGTAACCCAGTGTTATCTATTAGAGTTGTTATTTCTGAAACCAGGAGGATTTTATAAAAGGCCGTTAGGATCAAACATGTTGGCAAAGCATTGCATTGTCTTTCCCTATATCAGATGTAAATAATAGTAATAATTTATTATTGAGAACCAGCGAATGGCATATTTTAACAGGTTATGACATTCAAGATTTGATTCAGTTATTTTCAGCACTGGTGTCATTTGTGTTTGACTCACCATTGAGCATGAAAGATGCCAAAGAAAGTAGTCCCTCTCCAGTCTTGCCCTGGCAGCGTGAAGACAGCCCGGAGGTTGTTGAAGGAGACATGACGCTCGGGGAGGGAGCAGTCCAGACGGGCCTTTTGGAAGGTGGTCCATTTTTTCTGCAGCGTCCGGCTACCACCAAGATCACCCTGAGGAAGAGACATGCCAGGTCATTTACAGTTACAAAAGAGCCCTTCCAAATTTGAAGTTTTATGTACCTTTGGGCTCAGAGGCAGGTTATACCCCGGACTGGTCACCAGCCAATATTAGAGCACAAATAGACAAACAACCATTCACTCACTCAACTCACATTCACACCGAGGGAAAATCGTAAACCCCAAAAATATTTTTGAGTGTCTACGGGACTTGAGTGTGGCATAGGCTGCTTAGGAGTCATATCAGCTGGTTTGATCAGCAGCTAAAGATGCTATTGTGACATTTCATTAGCAAACAAAACAATTGTCTTTATTTTGATATAGCACCTTTAGAAAAGCCATTGTGCCAAATAATGTCATTCTCAATGTCCTCAGTGATTGTGTGTGCTCAAGGAAGACATACAGTAGATGTTAATGGTAATGGTCATATTATAGCCGTTAGAATGAGACATAGCACATTGGTGCAAAACCAGTATTACCAGGATGCACTGAATTATTCATTGCTCCAGCATTCATCATGTGTGGGGCATCTGTTTATAATTTCGTTCAAAGAGGTTTATTGTTCTTCACAGAGGAGACATTAAAAGGCATATACAGTGTGGTTAATTACATACATCTTCAACCTGTTAACATTTAGGGACCTATTTTCGTGAACAGCGTAAATCCTGCGCTGCAGGTGGCGCAAGTGTGCGCTAGAGGCGGGTTAGAGTGGTGTTGGTAATTTCATAGACAAGCTGCAGCTGGTGGATCTGAGAGTGGGCGGACTGTGCTACTGTGGGTGTGTGTTTACAACCGACTTCATTCGCCTGTCACGATAACAATTTTTCCAAGACGATATATTTTCCACAAAACTATCACAATAAACGATAACAGTTGTGTTTTAATGCCTCTGAAATAATAATATTATTATAAGAATATTATTATTTAGTATATTTTATTTTTTGCTTTTAAAGCAATTTCCTTTTTCGTTTCTCTATTACTCTTTACTCTGTGATATGGATCCTTCTGGATCTGAAATAAAGAATAAAGGGCGGCAAGACGAGAATGGTTTACCTGGAGCCTTGTATTCCGATTATAACCGGTTCAGAAGCCCAAACCGAATGAATATACTCCATATAAACACAGCAATCGGAATAAACAGGCTGAATCCAAATGCAATTTCATTCAGTTTCACAGGGGTGGAATATTCCTTTTGCCAAACCGATCAAAAGTAAATGTTTGCCATGTATAATGCCATTCAGAATAGTCGGCTCTGTCTGCGCGTTTCCACACGGCATATATATGGCGGTTCCTGACGAAGCTTGTATGCGATGGAGATCTTGTACTTGACGACAGGAAGTCCTCGATTTACGAACGAGTTCCGTTCCTACGCTGGCGACGTAACACAAATTTCCGATTGCACCGTTAAAGTCGAAATTTACGGCGAAATACTTCTGTTACGGGTATTGTCCCACGTGATTGTGACAGCAGGCTCGGTGTGTGTGGGCGTGTGCGTCGATGGGTGAGTGAGACGGGACTGCGCAGGCGTCGTCCGGCGGGACTGTGAAGGAGGAAGGAGTGTGCGCCGGTGCGAGTGTGTACAGTAGCAAGTGTAGTAACGGCGACCGGGGAGGAGTAGCGATTAGAGGAGGACCCGTTGACGTTGAATGTGCAGAGGAGCTAATAAAGCAGCAAATCGGTGCTTCGTGCCTTTATTGTTGCCGAGAGAAGGCAATTAAGCTCGAGGAGGACAACCTCGGCACTGGAGAATGCTACGGTCTCCTGACCACGCTCTGGTGACCGTAGCAGGAAAGGGTAACACTTCGTATAAAGCAACTAAAATACATTGAAATAAAAAAACAAGATGCTGTACTTACCATTACTGCTGAGAGTGTGAAAAAAAGACGGCGAAAAAGGCAAAGATACTCCCGGCGCACAAACACAGACGAGCACTAAGCACTAGCTAAGCAGAAACATTATGGTGCTGGGGACAAAATGGCGGACGAGGCACGGGCGTCGTAAAGTCGAAACGTCTTGAGGACTTCCTGTACATATAAATTGCTTTAATCAACAATTCTTTAAAATAAACGTATGAAAACAATCCAAACTACTGTGCTGAATAGACGACAGGCCTCCATCTTGATAAATGATGTGACGCCCACAACGACGTGCGCATGTCTCACGGCTGTTCCGATTAAATGTAGTGCACATCATGGACACACCCGATCAGAATAGATCGCCTCACATGTAAACAGTTGACCAGAGATCTTCAATCGGAATTATTTCAATCGGAATGACAAAAAGCTCTCCATGCACACCCAACTACTGTGTGGTTGGCCCACTGAAGACGAGCCCTTCACCTGTCAATCAAATACACATTGATGTTCGTTGTAGTAAACTACTGGTTGAATAATGTGTGCCGCTGAGGTTACCATTTATAAAAAGTTATCTTTTTCATGTTTGTGTGATTTGGGGAGTAACACACACAACAACTCGTAGAGGCACTGATGTTTTAAACAACTTCGCTTAGGTGGAGCGAGGTGTTTAGCTCCTTAACTCGCTAGCTTGTTAACTCGCAGGCTAACTAGTTAATTTTCCCTTAAGTGTCTCTGCTGTTTGAATCTATGCGCTGCACATGGAGCAAGGCTGTGGAGTACCTAACTTGCAGCAACATTTCGACATGGTTTCAGGAGGTAAGACCAACTTTCTGCCACCAAATTGTATCTCCTAGGACATCTCCAAGGACACACCCTGGAACGTCCAGCTTGGCGCTGACCGGGCTGCCAAATTGGCAAACACGCGCAGCGAGCCTCAAGCTTGCATGAAAATGCAATGTGTGTATACAGTGTATTATATTACAACCCCATTCCAATGAAGTTGGGACGTTGTGTTAAACATAAATAAAAACAGAATACAATGATTTGCAAATCATGTTCGATCTATATTTAATTGAATACACCACAAAGATAAGATATTTAATGTTCAAACTGATAAACTTGATTGTTTTTAGCAAATAATCATTAACTTAGAATTTTATGGCTGCAACATGTTCCAAAAAAGCTGGGACAGGTGGCAAAAAAGACAGAGAAAGTTGAGGAATGCTCATCAAACACTTGTTTGGAACATCCTACAGGTGAACAGGCTAACTGGGTACATGTGGGTGCCATGATTGGGTATAAAAGGAGCTTCACTGAATTGCTCAGTCATTCACAAGCAAAGATGAGGCGAGGTTCACCTCTTTGTGAACAAGTGTGTGAGAAAATAGTTAGTTTAAGGACAATGTTCCTCAACGTACAATTGCAAGGAATTTATGGATTTCATCATGTACGTTCCATAATATCATCAGAAGGTTAAGAGAATCTGGAGAAATCACTGCATGTGACAGACTGTTGAACAGCTGAAGCTGTACATCAAGCAAGAATGGGAAAGAATTCCATCTACAAAGCTTCAACAATTAGTGTACTCAGTTCCCAAATGCTTATTGACTGTTGTTAAAAGAAAAGGTGATGTAACACAGTGGTAAACATGACCATGTCCCAGCTTTTTTGGAACGTGTTACAGCCATTAAATTCCAAGTTAATGATTATTTGCTCAAAACAATAAAGTTTATCACTTTTAACATTAAATATCTTGTCTTTGTAGTGTCTATCCATCCATCCATTTTCTGTGCCGCTTCTCCTCACTAAGGTCACGGGCGTGCTGGAGCCTATCCCAGCTATCATCGGGCAGGAGGCGGGGTACACCCTGCACTGGTTGCCAGGCAATCGCAGGGCACATACAAACAAACAACCATTCGCACTCACAGTCACACCTACGGCCAATTTAGAGTCTCCAATTAATGCATGTTTTTGGGATGTGGGAGGAAACCGGAGTGCCCGGAGAAAACCCACACAGGCACGGGGAGAACATGCAAACTCCACACAGGCGGGGCCGGGGATTGACCCCCGGTCCTCAGAACTGTGAGGCAGACGCTCTAACCAGTCGTCCACCGTGTATTCAATTAAATATAGGTTGAACATGATTTGCAAATCATTGTATTCTGTTTTTATTTATGTTTAACACAACGTCCCAACTTCATTGGAATTGGTGTTGTATATAATAACTATTATATAAGGATTTCAATAAAGGCAGCTGTCAGATAACGACATCCCACATGCTTTGTTGCATGTAAAAAACAGGATGCAGATATGTAATTTTTTTCCTGATTTTAATGAAAACGTAAGGATCACATACTTGTCATTGTTGTGATATTGTCAGTTAGATTTTCTTTTTCCGTTTTACAGCTGTAATCTGAAACTTCTAGGAATACCCTCTTTCTTGCCCCCGCCGCCAAGCAGGAAAGCTGTAAAAACGTAGTCGGTTGTCCATTCCCCCCCCCCCCCCCCCCCTTTGCGATCATGTGACGAGGTGCTGCTCCATGTAACACAGCAACGTCTCACCGTACTTCAATCCGAATGACAAAATGTGAAGTTAACAGTGAGGCAACACCACGACCGAGCATGTCTTAAATTGTAAACAAGAGCCCCGTAGTGCCGGAAATGGCGATGCAATGCGGCGTGGCGACGTTTCCAAGCCCTTACTTGTCGAGGAGAAAGCTGGCAACTTCACCGTCCCTTTTCAATTCTTTTTCTCTCATGACCTTCTTCCACTTGGGGAAGGCTAGCCCGTTGTTTATCCTCTTTTGAACGCTCTGCTGCTTAAATTGCCTTTTTCGCTTTCTCGTCGATAGTGTAACTGTTTCCCTCCATTGCATATCCATGGTCCTGCATTATGCTGCTGCAGTAGTACAGATTTGCCGGGGTATGGTAATAAGATGATCTTCTCCTCTGGCGTCTCAATCTCTGCGCTGAATCGCAAGGAACAGCATAATTATTCGGTGTATGGTGCTGCTTTGTTCCATACGGCGGCTGTAGTTTCAAGATGCCAGACTGTCATGGCCCTACCCTACTGGATCACCACTCATGTATAAATAAATCTAAAATTCTTTGCTAACGAGAATGTATCAGATTATTAGCAGAGGTCATATAATACACCAATGATAACACATATATAAACAAAGACATCAATTTTGGCCAGTAAACAACTGAAAATGTTACACAGTGTCCCTTTAAAAAAATAAAATGCAATTAAATGCTAGCCAACAGCTTCACTCCAAAATAGTTTGGTTTGGTGAAATCCTATTGCTCATGCAGTGCCATTATTTTATGTATGTGTTTTTTATGCATGTTTAATGTATAAAGATTACACATTTATAGGGCTTTCATAAGCATTAATTTAATGGTTCTTATTATAGTTTGCACATGTAGAAAATGAAGTTAAAATAATTCCTAGATCTTGATAAGATTTTAATTTTAAAGTGAAACACTGTATTTTTTCCCCTTCTGGAAGCCGTCACCTTATTGTGGTGGAGGGGTTTGTGTGTCCCAATGATCCTAGGAGCTAAGTTGTCTGGGGCTTCACACCCATGGTAGGGTCACCCATGGCAAACAGGTCCTACGTGAGGGACCAGACAAAGCACGGCTAAACGACCCCTATGATGAAAACTATTAATGGATCTAGGTTTCCCTTGCCCAGATCCGGGTCACCGGGGCCCCCCTCTGGAGCCAGACCTGGAGGTGGGGCTCGAAGGCGAGCGCCTGGTGGCCGGGCCTGCACCCATGGGGCCCGGCCGAGCATAGCCCAAAAGGGTAACGTGGGTCCCCCTTCCCAGGGGCTCACCACCAGGGGCCATAGGGGTCTGGTGCAGTGCGAGCTGGGCGGTGGCCGAAGGCAAGGACCTTGGTGATCCGATCCCCGACTACAGAAGCTGGCTCTAGGGACGTGGAATGTCACCTCTCTGGCAGTGAAGGAGCCCGAGCTGGTGTGTGAGGTCAGGAAGGTCCGACTAGATATAGTCGGACTCGCCTCAACACACAGCTTGGGCTCTGGTATCAGTACTCTCGAGAGGGGTTGGACTCTCTTCCACTCTGGAGTTGCCCACGGTGAGAGGCGGCGAGCAGGTGTGGGAATACTTATTGCCCCCCGGCTCAGCGCCTGTACATTGGGATTCAGCCTGGTGGATGAGAGGGTAGCCTCCCTCCACCTACGGGTGGGGGGATGGGTCCTGACTGTTTTTTGTGCCTATGCACCAAACAACAGTTCAGAGTACCCACCCTTTTTGGAGTCCTTGGAGGGGGTGCTGGAGAGCGCTCCCGCTGGGGACTCCATCGTTCTGCTGGGGGACTTCAATGCTCACGTGGACAATGACAGTGAGACATGGAAGGGCGTATTTGGGAGGAATGGCCCCCCCCCCGATCAGAACCCGGGAAGTGTTCTGCTATTGGACTTCTGTGCACATCACGGATTGTCCATAATGAACACCATGTTCAAGCATAAGGGTGTTCACACATGCACTTGGCACCAGGACACCCATGGTCGCAGTTCGATGATCTACTTTGTGGTTGTGTCATCGGACTTGCGGCCACATGTCTTAGACACTCGGCTGAAGAGAGGGGCGGAGCTGTCAACTGATCTGGTGGTGAGTTGGCTCCGATGGTGGGGGAAGATACCGGTCCGACGTGGCAGACACAAATGTATTGTGAGGGTTTGTTGGGAACGTCTGGCAGAAGAAGTTTCAACTCCCACCTCCGACAGAACTTTGCTCATGTTCCGGGGGAGGCGCGGGACATAGAGTCCGAGTGGAGCATGTTTCGCGCCTCCATTGCTGAGGCGGCTGACTGGAGCTGTGGCCGTAAGGTGGTCGGTTCCTGTCGTGGCGAAAATCCCCGAACCCGTTGGTGTGAGGGATGTTGTCAAGTTGTCGGGCCTTTTTGAACTGTGGGACTCCTGATGCAGCTGATGGGTACCAGCTGGCCAAGCGGAATGCAGCTTTGGTGGTCGCTGAAGCAAAAACTCGGGTATGGGAGGAGTTCGGTGAGGCCATGGAAAAAGACGTCTGGATGGCTTCGAGGAAATTCTGGTCCACCATCCGGCGTCTCACGAGGGGGAAGCAGTCCTGTGGGGGTTGCTTCGGGAGTATGGTGTACCGAACCCCCTGATACAGGCTGTTCGGTCCCTGTACGACCAGGAGTCAGAGTTTGGTCTGCATATCCGGCAGTAAGTCAGACTCGTTTCCGGTGAGGGTTGGACTCTGCCAAGGCTGCCCTTTGTCACCGATACTGTTCATAACTTTTATCGACAGAATTTCAAGGCGCAGCCGAGGTGTAGAGGGGGTCCGGTTTGGTGGCCTCAGTATTGCATCTCTCCTTTTTGCAGATGATGTGGTTCTGTTGGCTTCATCAAGCCATGACCTCCAACTCTCACTGGAGCAGTTCGCAGCTGAGTGTGAAGTGGCTGGGATGAGAATCAGCACCTCCAAATCTGAGACCATGGTCCTCAGTCGGAAAATGGTGGCGTGCCCTCTCCAGGTCGGGGATGAGATCCTGCCCCGAGTGGAGGAGTTCATGTATCTTGGGGTCTTGTCTTGGGGTTCACGAGTGAGGGAAGAATGGAACGGGAGATCGACAGGCGGATCGGTGCAGCGTCTGCAGTGATGCGGACTTTGTATCGATCCGTAGTGGTAAAGAAGGAGCTAAGCCGAAAGGCGAAGGTCTCGATTTACCGGTCGATCTACGTTCCTACCCTCACCTATGGTCATGAGCTGTGGGTCATGACCGAAAGAACAAGATCCTGGATAGAAGCGCCTGAAATGAGTTTCCTCCGCATGGTGTCCGGGCTCTCCCTTAGAGATAGGGTGAGAAGCTCGGTCATCCGGGAGGCTCTCAGAGTAGAGCCACTGCTCCTCCACATCGAGAGGAGCCAGATGAGGTGGCTGGATGGATGGATGGAGTGCAACACTGTATTTTTCACTTTCGCTTCCAAACACTGGTGAAGGAAAGTTTTGTGCCTTTATACACAAATCATCTGAAGCAAATTTCAAATCTAAAAAATTTTAAAAAATAAATAAATCTGAGACTGTTCTTAATGTTTTGTAAAAGGGTAGTTAATTAAATATAACAATTTTCCTACTGTACGTGTATATTACTTTGTATTAAAAGAGGGAAAAACACCAATTTATAATCGTTTATTTAAATTATGCTATGATTTTACTGGTCCGGTCCACCTGACATCAAATTAGGCTCTATGTGGCCCTTAAACTCTCATGAGTTTTATAACCCAAATGACAAAATGTGAGATTTGGCTTCATCTTTTCTGTGGTGTAACGAATACCTTGCAGACGCGAGCCACTCTCGCCACATTGAGCTCAGTGTCACAGTCCAGCTCCAACGCTCGCTCACTAAAGAAGAAGTAGATTTTGTCGTCGTCTCCCTCCTTACTGTTGCTGCTTTCTCGAACCAAAGCTGAGCCCACAAAGTCTGGTTCTGCACACACACAAACAGCATTAATAGATAGATTATCATGTATACTGTCCTATTGCTTCTTTTTGCATAGCTATGCATTGAGTCTCATGTCTTTTGCAGATTCACTTTTCATGCAATTCTCTTCATGTTGTGAATGATCTTGACATTATATTGCATACCATTCATTACATGACTACAATGCTGATTCCATTATTTTTAACACATTCTGTATACCTCTACAGTAGTCCGTTAAGCCACATTGTGACACTAAAATCACTATGATGAAACCCTAGCTAATGTAATACATTTAGATTAGTTTCTGGCCTCATCTGTATGGCCCCTCACTCACCATTTCTTTTTACCTGTCCCTCTATTGGTGCTTAGCCAACCGTAATGTCTTCCCTTTCCTCATCAATTCCAATTGCTGTGAACTCATCATCTTTTCCCTTCATTTTTTTCTTTCCTCATTTCTTTACTTCAAAAGATAACAATACATACAGGCGGCCAAGTGCTATGCTTTATTTCCTGAAGCTTTTTTTTTTAATGAAAATCTGTTGAAATAAACTGGCGCCATTGTCGATGTAATTTATTTTTCATGATTAACTAATTCATGTGTCAGTGCTGACTTACGCTTTTACTGCTGAAAAAAATATATTTGAGAAATTCAGAGGTATGGTGTTGTCTTTATTTATTTGTTTGTTCATGTACCTTTCCTGTGGATAATATTTTAATCAAAGTGTTTTAAAATTGCTGCACTAACGAGGACTAGTGCTTATGCATCTCGTCTAGTGATAACTGAACTAGGGACTTTAGTACTACATTATTTATGGAAGTTTAACTACCGTATTTTCACGACCATAAGGCGCACTTAAAAGTCTTACATTTTCTCCAAAATGGACTGGGCGCCTTATAATGCGGCGCGCCTTATCTGTGCACCGAGTTCCAAAATCTGTAAATGTTGTTGTGTGACTTTAATGAGCGGAGCTCCGCTTGACTCACTGGGAGCCGACATGCTGCTTATATAGAGGAAGGCGGACGTGACTGAGAACAGCATGCGGATGTTAAAGGAGGATGGGTGCGGGTGACAGAGGACACTAAAGGCACGCCCCCAGTAGGTATATAGTTCCGTTATGTGCATCGTTTTGGCTAAAGACCCCCGAAAATGGCACCTATGAAGAGACACGCTTGCGAAGCACAGTTTAAACTGCAAGCTATTAGTTATGCGGAGGAACATGGGAATCGAGCAGCCGCGAGAGAATTCAAGATCAACGAATCCATGGTTCGCAAGTGGAGGAAGCAGGAAAACAAGCTTCGCCAAGTCAAGAAGACGAAGCTGAGTTTCCGCGGAAACAAGGCGAGGTGGCCAAAGTTGGAAGACCAACTCGAGCAATGGATTAATGAGCAAAGAACAGCCGGGAGAAGCATCTCTACAGTCACCATTCAACTGAGTGCAATAACTCGGAGCTTGACGAAGGAACTCCAACCGCTGGACATCGGTGTAAACAGGGTGTTCAAAGTGAAGTTGCGAGCAGCGTGGGAACCATGGATGACAGATGGCAAACACAGCTTTACTAAGACTAGGAGGCAGCGCGGGGCGAGTTACGCCACAATTTGTGAGTGGATTGTGGAAGCTTGGGTTAACGTGTCTGCTTGCACTGTTGTTCGAGCTTTCGTGAAAGCCGGCATCATTTCTGAGGAGCCGCACGGCAATGAGACTGACGAGAGGGAACCTGGCGTGTTTGATTGAGAACTTCTCCAGCTGTTCATTTTGGATACAGAAGATGAGGACTTTGATGGATTTGTGGATGAGGATTGATCAAAAAAATAACGTAAGTACATTGTTAAATACTTCAATAAAGTACAACCAAACTCAGTTTTGCTCCCGCTGCCTTTTTAAAAACATTGTTTTAGCATGCATACATGCTACCGTATGTTTTAAGCTAGCGTATGTTTTACCATGCCTGCGCCCAATAATACGGTGCGCCTTATGTATGTGTTAAATACAGAAATGAGAATGCGCCTTTTAATACGGTGCGCCTGATGGTCGTGAAAATACGGTATTTTATCTGAATGAGAACTGAAACCTTTTATGAAACTGCAAAAAATAGAGTATCCATTTCCATCCATTTTCAACACCGCTTATCCTGGTTAGGGTCGCGGGACGCCGGAGACTATCCCAGCTGACTTCGGGCGAAAGGGGGACTACACCCTGAACTGGTCGCCAGTCAGTCGCAGGGCACATATAGACACAGACAACCATTCGCACTCACATTCATACCGTCACTGAGTGGGAACTGAACCCACGCCGCCCGCACCAAAGTCAGGCGAGTGTACCATTACACCTTCAGTGACTAAAAAATAGAGTAAGTTTCGAGTAATAAGTCTGACTACAACTTCATGAATACACGAATGAACACATGAATAAAATTCTTATCCTGCAACAAAAGGTTTGACTGACTGCAATTACTTACTCATGCTCTAAAATGGAAAATTACTTTTACGGCTCCATTCTATTAAGGTACAGATCTCAATGCTGGTAAATGTGATGCTTTTATCTAGAAATATTTAACACTGACATTAATTTCCTCTGTCATTATCTGCACTACCACTTTGCAAGTCTTTTACTCATAGTATGTTATTAGTACAGTACAGGTATTTCTAATGTTTTTCTCCGAACATACTTACCATTGAGCCAGGCAGGCAAGTATTCACTCTTCATACTATAATGCTGTTGGCCCAAGTTCCTTTGTATGACTGGCTCAGTTCCCAAGAAGTTGTTGAGCGTGGCAGAGTACAGCTCCTTGTCTGCACCAATAAAAAATCCTTGGTTTAAATCAAACTCAACCTAAAACAACGAAGGTCAACAGTTCATGGGGGGAACAAAAATTAAGAATGGGTGCCTGTAGGTCCAGTTAAATCATACACACTGAATTGAATGCAGCATGCAAAGTTACGTTAGACTCCTAGACCCTCCGTGCAACTGCATGACAACAAAACAAAATGGAAAGCCTCCAGGAGTACTTTGTAGCGATTTTATGTACATTTTATGCCTCTGTTCGTGCTGTAAATCATTTGTTCCTCAATTCAAAATGCAGCTGTGATGGAACACCGCACACATGCACGCACACCTAAAAACACACACTCGCGTACACACGCGTACACACGCACACACACTGACTCACCTACTATGAGGCCTGTGTGGCCCTTTGCGGGGTCATATGGACATTTGCCCTTCCCATCTTCCAGGACAACAGTGCTGAGACTGAAATAATCTGCATTCTGCAAATACAAAAACACCCAGTTATAAGCATAGGTGGTTCATTGTCAGACATGCAAACACCAAAGGCATGAAAAAGGAGACCAAAAAAAAACATTGAGAATCTTTTTCATTTGACCATTAATTAAGCAATCTGGAAGACTCTGAATAGTACAATAAGGCAAAATTAAAAAAATTCTTTAGGCAGAAAAACATTTATTTACACCGCTGAAGTACATGTTGATGTACAAATTTAAGATTAACATTAAATTTGCCTAATTTCTTTGCTTTTTTGTTTTGGCCTCCAACATGTGCAAGACACATCTCCACCTGGACCTGATGCCTGTTTCAAGCTGTGCTATATGAATGGCATCCTCCTCTTTAAGCACTCTCATTCTGGAAAAGAATTGAGTAAAATTATTGTCTGTTACACTCATTTTTCACTATTACCAACTTCAACGGCTAATCCCAAATGCATCCTCCAGGAAAATATTAAATACAATATTTTTCTGTTTTTATTGGCCATTTCTGAATTTGAAGTTACTTCATTCTGTGTTGTGACATAATCCATAACATCGCTCTGTCGCTTAATAGATTTAACATTAACATTGGTAAACTAATTACATAATTGTAGGCGCGTTTCCTAATTAATGCAAGATGTACTAAGCGCATCAACTCTTGTCGCCGATGTTACGTGTGCTTCGCGGTTATGCTGAGACCACAACCAGGGCCACGACCCGCAGCACCTCAACGCGAAAATACAAAAGACCAGTGCAACAAATACGATACTGGCTGACCTGATGAGCAAAAATTTTTGCTTGAACGTAAGAGTAGAAATAGAGGATGTCTGCTCCAGAGGTGGGTAGAGTAGCCAAATATTGTACTCAAGTAACAGTACTGTTACTTGACAATAATGTGACTCAAGTAAAAGTAAAAAGTAGTCCTCCCAAAAATTATTTAAGTGTAAAAAGTACACAGTGAAATAATTAATAAATAATAGTACTGAGTAAATAGTGAGTAACTTCAGATTTTTGTAACCACAGAATGAACATCAATAAAAAAAATAAAAATAAATAAAAATTACAAAATAAAAGGTGAATGTGCAAATTCTAATGTTGCTGTGTGCACGTGTATGTGTGTAGGCAATTTACTGCACGGTGTTTTCTCAAGTTATAAGTTGGCTGAAATATCCACGTTTGGGCAGACAGTGCCAGTAAAATACATGAAAGCTGTTGTTTTTGTTCGTCTAAATGAAAACGAGTCACGCACTGTTGCCTTCATAGTGACGACGGCCTTCCCAACATAGCCACCACTTAGGCACGAAGATCACGGAGTCTGGCTTATTTAGTGTGAATACCTACGCCCGGGAACCCCAGTAGAAGACGTTGTGTGATGTTATGTGACTTTCTTGTGTCGTTTGATTGGTGAACTAGACTTAAACGTCACTAGCACTACAATGGGATTAGCGCAAACACCGCCCAATGCGGAAGTCAGTCTCACACACAAAGCAGTTTGTAAATAAGCAATAATTGATAAATAAAAGTAGCGAGCGACATTTACATTATTGTAACGGAGTAAAAGTACCGTTACTTCTTAACAGCAGAAGCGGCGGAAGCTTTTTTCTGTTCTTGTCACCTCCTGTGATTTATCCAAAGCGTAGTTCACGAGCGCATAGGCGGAACCTCAGGCCAATGCACTCCCATATTAGTCCACCTCGGAGTAACTTTCACAATTACATGTGTGTGTGGATGTGTAGAATGGATCTAGCTACCACCGTTCAAGGAGGACGAAACAGCCTATGACGTCGGCGAAGGCGACCCCCACCAGGAAAAACTCATCGGATCTATACGATTCGCGTAAATAGCCTATTTTGAGTTCAAAATGGTGAATTTCGCCGAAATGCGACTGATTTGCATGTATACATTGTTGTTTTATGACAATCTAAGTGACACAATCCCATATGCACACGTACAGAAACATACATTCAGCTAGCCCAGCGTGAAGATACTTTGAATTCATCTACACAGTGGCATTGTCCAATCTAAAGTTTAAAGTTCTGTCTGACAAGATTTTCTATTTAGGGACATGTCTGTATCACTTTCTTACCACATAGGTGCATTTGGGTTGAAAGGCGTAGGTGCCACACGTGTACAGGTGTGTATGGTTATAACTCTGCAGGAAGCGGATGTAGTTGAAGCACTCGGTCTGAGAGACAGAGGAGGAATTGTTAGAACTGATTTGCCCTAGGCCATCTCACACTGCCTTCCCGGCAAAGTGGACATCAGATGCATAACGGTACAACAGCATTTTTTGGAGAGGTGCATCAAATTTTTTGGGGTTACCTTATTTAGCAAAATAAGAAGGGCCTAATAAGAAACACCTTTCAGTAGGATGCAGTGTACTACAGCACTGCAAACTACTTACAAATACTAACAGATAATACTTCCCTCACAGTAGCAATCAAATCAGAGCATTATTATCTTTGTAAAGGCAGGAAAAGGGATAAAAAGGCCGGGAATACTATAAATAAATAAACAAATAATAAACAAATATGTGAACTGTGAAAATCTGCTGGGTTTTATGATGCAATGCTTTCTGTGCAGTGGTGAACAAAAATGCAACAGATGCTTAAATGTGTTTGTGTAAGTGTAAACGTCATAAACGCAGTTAAGTTGTTATCTTAAGGAACTGGTGCATTCTCATGATTTTGTATTTCTTTTTACAACCTCTGCAATCAGTGAGGATAATCAGACTGAAATATGTCTGGCAGATTAAGGACAACATACAGTATAAGCAACTTATGGTCATTCCAGTATAGGTTATATACTTTTTACTCATCATTCTGCAGATGTGATAATCACAGATGCACACGAAAACAGGTGGAATTTGGAGTGTTATTTTTGTTGCTGTTAGTTTTTTGGTCTTCATTGACAATACTCTGTTATTACAACGCAGTCCTATTTAGTAGCATTACAAGACTACAGGCGGCATGGTAGCCGACTGGTTAGAGTGTCAGCCTCACAGTTCTGAGGACCGGGGTTCAATCCCCGGCCCCGCCTGTGTGGAGTTTGCATGTTCTCCCCGTGCCTGCGTGGGTTTTCTCCGGGCACTCCGGTTTCCTCCCACATCCCAAAAACATACATTAATTGGAGACTCTAAATTGCCCACAGGTGTAAATGTGAGTGCGAATGGTTGTTTGTTTGTATGTGCCCTGCGATTGGCTGGAAACCAGTTCAGGGTGTACCCCGCCTCCTGCCAGATGATAGCTGGGATAGGCTCCAGCACGCCCGCGACCCTAGTGAGGAGAAGCGGCTCAGAAAATGGATGGATGGATGGATGGATACAAGACTACATCGTCTTAAATACAAATTAGCAAAAAAAACTTGCACAGTCGTCTTAGGTGAAAAGAAAAACGAAACCACCACTATATGTATATAAACAAGTGAAAATTAATTTATATTAAATCAATTCTTTATGTGAATGGAAAGGACTATGCAGTTAATACAGTAATTTCTCGTGTATAATGCGCACCCATGTATAATACGCACCCAGCATTATCCATCCATCCATTATCTTTACCGCTTATCCTCACTAGGGTCACGGGCTGCTGGAGCCTATCCCAGCTATCTTCAGGTGAGAGGCGGTGTACACCCTGAACCGGTTGCCAGCCACTCGCGGGGCACATAGAAACAAACAACCATTCGTGATCACATTCACACCTACGGGCAATTTAGAGTCCTCAATCAACCTACCATGCATGTTTTTGGGATGTGGGAGGAAAGCGCAGTGCCCGGAGAAAACCCACTCAGGCATGGGGAGAACATGCAAACTCCACACAGGCGGGGCCAGGATATGAACCCCGGTCCTCAGAACTGTGAGGCAGATGTGCTAACCAGTCGTCACCGTGCCAGCACCCTGCATTATACACGAGAAATTACGGTATCAAATTTCAAATGTACTCTCACCTTGAATCACTATCACTATACAAAATAAATGCTTCCTGCATCAAACCACTCAAAGAATTGTTGCTTCAAGCTTGTTAGAAGAATGAACCACAATGTAAGCTAATGTAATGACAGAACAGTTTCAAGTTTGAAATGCACCACTTTGGTAATAAAAAGAAAAAGAAAGCGAAAGAGAAAAAACTGTTCTTGTATAACAGTAGTGGTGTCTTTGCGCTTACGACGCTTCTCTGTCAGCCTACCTGGTTGCTCTTCCCCTTGATGACACACTCCCTCTTCTTGTCCAATGGAGCTGGCCAGTCAATCTGCATGGAAGTTTAAGAAACCACATATTGCCACCAAGATATAGTACAATGTATGTTCTCTTATTTTGATTGTAAAGTCACAAATATACCTCAATTGAGTTTTTTTTTCAAGCATTTTGGTTATTATTTTAGAAACATAAGAAGGCTAAAATATTAGGCAATGCTTTCAACATGATGTATTAAGACAGGTACATAATTAGCAAATGCATTTCATTTAAAAACAGTTTTTTTAAATTTCAAAAATGTAATCTATCAATACAGTCAAAGTATCTCGCATTACATTGTTTTAGGTATGTCGATTTTGGCTATCTTAAAACACACCTCTAATTGTAACATGGATCAAGTGTTGAAAAATAACATTCGCAAAATTTGTGCTTAAATACACAACCATTGACACCACCTGTAGCTGCATTAATAACTTTTACAAATGGTGATGGGGCAGTGTGGGACAATGAGCATAAAACAATGCTCTTTTATTTACTTGCAAACATTATAGAATGTGTGAGTTATATTATTGAAAGTCAAAGAGTCAAGAACAGATGGACTTGAAAATAATTTTAAAAATTGTATCCCTTACTTGAAAATATCTGTTTAAACAATGTGTACCAAGTAAACGTAATAAGAGGTGAGATTTAGCATCGACATTGTGTGAGTTGGGTCATTTATTTATGTAATTTGTGTGTATCATATCTTTCTTGGGAGTTGAGGTTTTTTTTCTCTCTCCAGGAACATGTGGCAATGCCAAGCTTCATAATTGCTGCACGTTTGGTCAAAGCTATAGCAGCAGAGAAAACAAAAAGAACGACAACTGAGCTCCATCAAAAATTTAACCAAATCAACCGAACAAAATGACTGAATAACTAAAATCCATAAAGGGGTGTTTTATATTGCAAAACAATGTCTTAAATTATGAGTGATAAGCAGATGGCACTGGAGGGCAAAACTTTGAAATTCTGGCATCTTTCCTCAACGTTCCACACTTGGGGGGATGTTAACAGGTGGTCTTATCTTCACTGCAAGACTCATAAACCACAACAGCCTGCGCTTGCATGATGTGACTCTATTTGTGTGCGTACGTCTGTGTGAGCATAAACCGCTGCAGGCCGATCAGTATGCCTTCACTCACCTGCTGTAATTGTATTGCTCACAATGCAGGTCAATTATTGACAGCCCAATGCCAAACCGGATTGGTTGTCCATGGCGTCATCATCTCTCTGAATATGTGAGTGTCCATTTTGAGGCAAAACAAAAACAACTTCCCACAAAGTGCAAAACGAGATGCAGATATTAAAATCTGGCCAATACGACAGGACGGTATAAGCGCATGAGAAACAGAACCAAAACGTAAGCAATTTGCATTATTTGTGTGTGTTTTTCAGCCAAAAGTAGCATACATTATAATTTTAACATTCGGCAGCTCTCTAAGCCTATTACTGTACGAGGCTTAAGCACAGGCTAAGCAAAAATACATATAAAATAAAGCAATAATCTGACAAAATGACATAAACTGTCAGTCTTTCCTGGTTAGTAAAACTTAAACTGTGTATGTTAAGAGTACTTTTCTCTCTATAGATACTTAAAAAGACAATTTTCTTTATGTAACGCCAGAAAATGTATTAACTTGCACAAAGCAGCTATTTAGTCAACAATGAGTATTGAGGTTTGGTGCCTTGGTGTCTACATACAGTACAATTCTACCAAACACTTAAGAAGCTTCAGTTTGACATTAAATTTTTTTTTTCAAACAATTTAAGAAAAAGAGACAACAGTTGTCTTTGTCTCACCAACCGTGTCATGAGATTTGGCTCCCCTGCTTTCCATTAACTAAGGCACTAGAAATGGTACTTTACCACCACATCCGCATATATTTAACAAACTATAGGTAGTATCAAAATCTTGACTACTTTATGACCCTCATTTACATTACTTATAATTTCATCATTATCAATGTTTTTTTTTTTTCATTTAATAAGAGACATCTTAAACCAAATGCTAATTTTGAGTTGATCTAAGTGGCGTACAGATATCCATTCTCTATTTAGCCAACAACAGCAGTTAATACAATTTACTATTATTAAGACCCTTAAAGGACGGTACTTTAACACATTCTGAGAATGCATTAAAATGGTTGACAGTTTGTATCTCAATAGCTTCTACAAATCTAAGCTTTAATAAAATTAGAACAGGTCTGACTAACAAAAGGCCCAACAGCTATAACATGGCTCATTTAATCATTACATTTAATACCGTACTATGCCTCATTTAATCATTTGATAATAGAAATCATTTGATAATAATTATTTATATTGAGTTTAACTCAATTCTACAGTTTTAGTATTATATCATTTAAAAATAAATTACATCATCCTCTGCATCCAAATCATGGATGATGCATTAGGCAGTATGGATGTATTTGTTTTTATTATTTCCATTCTAATACATACAACACTTTTGCACGGTTCTTGCTTTGATGATAAGTTAATGTTGCAGAGAACAGTGGACAGCATAGTCCATGTCAAGGATTGTGGAGAAAATTGTTTCATAATTGTACCCTGTAAAATGATGACAAAAACCTGCATCTACATGGCTTTTGACTCAAGTTACCTGCAGCCAGTTATCAGTCGGACTCTTTTCTAAGAAAGTGAAATAATGCCAAAAAACAAAACAAAACAAAACAAACATACAAAAAAAAAAAAAAAAACTGAAGAGGGACAATTTGAGAGTTGTGATCCTTAGTGCTCTGACAATGTACCTGGATGGATGCTACAGACTAGGCCAAATCCTATGAGGTCATGTCGTTTTGCAGGAACTACAACAAAGCTTTTAAGGAGTATGTCCGTGTAGCTGTATGGGTATGGGCTTGTGTGTTACCTGTGGCCGGAGAGGTCTGCTAATATCATTGGGGTCCAAGGCAAACAGTGTTTCACGTGCTCCAACGTACAAAACTCTCTCATGGTCCGACAGTGTCAGCATGCTGTAGTTGAACACTCCCTGAATGCTGAACCTGGCCATGCTGTCCAAAACATCTGGATGAAGACAAAAGTAGTAACATTTAACATTACGCCCTATTACTCGGCACATTTGCTACCACGTACTGTATGCTCACAAATAACAGGATAGAAGAGAACATTTCACACTGTAATTGTTAAAAATGTGTCCATGTCCCATTTTATTATTATGAGCCTCGCATCAACCCCACCCCCCCCTCACACACAACCCCAACTTAATGTTATCCACCTAACTCCAGTTCACACACATTACTTGGTTCTTATGTAACACCCAGATGGACAGTAATTCTGCTTTTCAAATTCAGCCCATATCATCCTCCACCTACATTCAACCTACGCTGCAATCATCATCATTTTTATATCAACAATAAAAAAAGACTGTTCTCACAGTTTCAGTAAACACATTCAGTGTTTCTTCACTTTCAGTTTGTACAGTATACTGACACCATAATCAGCAGAAGAAAGCAATTTGCATAATCTACTTATACACAAAAAATTATAAAGTCTAAAGTGGAGGTGCAACAACTAATAGATTCATTGACAACTAATTGATTATCAAATTAAGTGAAAACTATTTTGATAATTGAGGAAAAGAGGCTCAGAAAATGGATGGATGGATGTATTATTGTTTTAGAGACATCGTTTCGCTTAAAATTGTCCAAATCCTCGGAATTTCAGCCGTTCAACAGTAAATATTCTTAGATTTCTGTAGTTGTCCATGAAAGCAGATTTATTATCTTTGTCCATGCATCCATCCATCCATTTTCTGAGCAGCTTATCCTCACAAGGGTCGCGGGAGTGCTGGACCCTATCCCAGCTATCATCGGGCAGGAGGCGGGGTACACTCTGAAGTGGTTGCCAGCCAATCGCAGGGCACTTATAAACAAACAACCATTCACACTCACATTCACACCTACGGGCAATTTAGAGTTGTCAATCAACCTACCATGCATGTTTTTGGGATGTGGGAGGAAACCGGAGTGCCCGGAGAAAACCCACGCAGGCACGGGGAGAACATGCAAACTCCACACAGGCGGGGCCAGGAATTGAACCCCGGTTCTCAAAACTGTGAGGCGGACGCTCTAACCAGTCATTCACCGTGCCGCCTGACAGAATAATCGATTATTAAAATAATTGCTAGTTGCATGTCTAGTCTAAGGATAAATCCCTCTGAAGTTGTACAATTCAGGGTGGCATGAATACCTTTGGGAATATAAAAAAAGGCATAAAATATGCTTGTAAAGGCAGACAAAAAGCAGGGCTATACACTAATTTTTGCAGTAGTAGCACTGGTGCAACCAACTTTTTCAGTTGGTCGCACCAGCACATGATTTGGGTGCACCCTTTTTGAGGAGGTACAGCATGACCAGGGCATTCCATAGTTTCGTATTAGGTAAAGATTGAAACTGACTCGAGATATGATATTTGAATTTTTTTTTTACTGTAAACAAGAAATTTGTCTGCAACAGTCAGTGCCAGACAAAACAGGTCAATTCGTTAAAAAAAAAAAAAAAAAAGGCTTTACTCATATTTGATCATGAGTATTTGTTCAAGACCGACTAGAGGGGCCAGCAGCCAGTTCTTCTAGTGAGGTCTGGTAACCATCTTCCCCTGGGAAAACCAGTTAATTTTGAGAATTAACACAACCATATGATTGACATACATTTAAAAACGATTGCATGTGTACCACCACCATATAAAAATATCCTTTATAATTATTCACACTATTTTGCAAATTATTTACTAGCAAAACAGACCATTTACCTTTTAAAATCATAGAACATGGATAAATCATTATTAATGCAAGTATTGCACATTATTTTAACGATAGTTGGTTTTTTACCCCTATGCAATCCCCTTTCAAGGAGTCTGGGCTTTTTAATTTTGTACAAATCTTGATATGTAGAAAGAAAGAAAAAGAAAGATAGAGATTTTCTAGCTTGATAAAGTTATTAAAACCTTGTCACATGACTGTGTACAAGTGAAATGAAAACAATAGACAAATTAAGCAGTTGTGCGTAAAAAGAAAAGCTGTGGGTGACTTGCGGCGGGAGGAGTTTACTGACTTACCGGACTTTAAAAGGTATGTGCTGGCTAGCTAGCTTGCTCTCCAGCAGTCCAGATGAGTGGACAGCGCACACTTGTCATTTAAAATAAATAAGTAGTGGCCCGGCCAGCATCAATATTGGTACGTGGTGGCCACTGCCCAGACACAACCGCATATTGGCACATCTGTGACGCGCATACTGTATGTGGTGTGAATGTACGCGACGTGCTGTGGAAAATAGCCTGTGTCCCTGACCGAAAGAAGCTGAAAGAAGCAGGCATCAGGCAGACAATCATATTGCAGTGGGTCGGTTTTAACTCAAATGGAGTTCAAAACAATGATCGAGACGGCGCTCGCTCTCTCTCTCTTTCTCTCTCTCTCTCTCTCAGAAAAGCGTGCAGGAGGAGGAGTTTGCAGTGGAAAAAAGGATAGACTCATGCAAGTGTGACAAGATGAAATTTTTAATCGCACAAGCTGAAACAAAAGGTCGCAAATGTGACCAATCTCGACCCCTGAAAACATTTGAAACGTGCGTATCGCTGTGCATGCCATCACACAAGACCTTCGCATACCTAGCGAGACTCCAGCATATGAACTGTCTTTAACTTAACGAGCATCGAAAAGATTATATCCTCAACTCTGTCTCGCATCAAATGCAATGTATTAGAACATGCAGCAAGAATAATGGTACACAGGACTCACACTGACTGCCATGCCTGGGCTTGACCCTGCAATTAAGGAACACAGAGCCTTTCCACAGAAAAAAAATGTTTCAGAGTTGTGGTATAATTTGTCACGGATCTTTGGAATCACATTATAACTTCAGAATTTAAATGTTATCAAAAGGGAAAAAGACCGACAGCTACGTGATGGTAGGAAAAGGCATTATTCAATCACCGTTAATATTTTGCTCTTTCTGTGAAAATAGGTAGCCTTTTCAAAAGTTTTATTGGTGTAGCAATTAATGTAGACCTCAAAACTAATATCATGGGAAGAGAGCATAACAGAAAAGCCTTATTACTGGTGATGTTCATTACTTTCAACAGCTTAGTTCAGCCATTTTTTTCCAGATCCTGTATGTCAGAAGTGAGATAAGGCGCTCCCATTTAGCAAGGCTGGGCAAACAAACAACATTAAATTACTTTTTTTTTTTAAATCCACCCTTGTTTTCATGGAGTCTGAAACAAAAAAGCACCATATTTTGAAGGAACAGCAAGGAGAAAATCCTCTAGAAGTTGTAGAATATCTGTGCAATTTTAACATACCATTTAGCAAGCATCAATGATCATTTTTAATGTGAAACTGCTCCTGTAAATAATTATTTATAGATGTATGGGATGAATGACTTTTTAAGAAACCGAAAACATATCATATATCAGTGTAGAGCAGACATGCCCAAAGTCCGACCCCCGGGCCAAATCTGGCCCGTGTTCATATTTCCACTGGCCCGAAGCATCTGTCATAAAATCAATAATATGTGGCCCGGCAGTACAAAATACACGCGCAATTTTATATTTCACCACAGGATGGCAGTAAACTTGTGGCCGAACTGTCGCGGGGCCGTTTTGAGCATGATCTGTTTTTTGCCCATTTCTAAAATGGCAACTGGAAGTAAGAAAAGGAAAGTTGATAGCGAGGGCCGCCGTTTCCAGGACAAATGGAAGTCTGAATATTTTTTCACTGAATTTAGAAACAACTGCATCTGCCTAATTTGCCAAGAGACTGTGGCTGTGTTCAAGGAGTTCAACATAAAGAGGCACTACCAGACGAAACATGCTAATTATGACAAGCTAACTGCGAACGAACGCAGTGAAAAATTGAAGCAACTAGAAGCTGGTTTAACGGCACAGCAACACTTTTTCACAAGCGCCAATGAGTCGAATGAAAATGCAACAAAGGCAAGCTATGAGGTGGCAACGCTGATTGCCAAGCACTGCAAACCTTTTACTGAGGGTGAATTTATTAAAGACTGTGTGATGAAAATGGTGGAGAACATTTGTCCTGAGAAAAAGCAACAGTTCGCCAATGTTTGCCTGGCTTGTAGCACTGTGTCACGAAGGATCGTAGAAGTTTATTCTGATATTAAGACAGTTGGACGCAAAAGGAGTGAAGTTTGAATTTTTTTCGTTAGCCTGTGACGAAAGCACGGATGCATCCGACACCGCTCAGTTACTGATTTTTTTGAGAGGAGGGGACAGTGAAATGAACGTGCGTGAAGAGCTACTTGACCTCCAGAGCCTTAAGGACCAAACAAGAGAGAAAGATTTATTTGCTTCTGTTTGTTCCGCCGTAGATGACATAAAATTACAGTGGAATAAAATCACGGGGATTATTACGGATGGCGCACCTGCCATGGTTGGTGAGCACAGTGGATTATCAACCCTAGTGTGTAACAAAGTAAGCGAAGAAGGAGGTAAAGCTATAAAACTCCATTGTATTATTCACCAACAAGTTGTATGTGCCAAACATCTGAAATATGATCACGTTCTGAAACCGGTGATAAAGGCTATTAATTATATTCGCTCCAAAGCCCTGTGCCACCGCCAGTTTCAACAATTTCTACTGGATATCCACTCTGAATACGGAGATGTTGTGTATCACACCGATGTAAGATGGCTCAGTCGGGGGTCTGCACTGCAGCGTTTCTACTCACTCAAAGAGGAAATTGGACAATTCTTGGCAAACAAGGGACAACCGATGCCAGAACTAACCGATCCTGTTTGGCTGTCTGATTTTTGATTTTTAGTTGACATAACCCGACATCTGAACGCCCTGAACACGAGCCTTCAGGGGCAAAATGCATTGATAAGCTAACTGTATTCACATATTAAAGCCTTTCGGACCAAGCTGCTACTTTTCCAAACCCACCTGTCACAAACGCAGCCCAATACCACACATTTCCAATCTCTGCAAGAAATAATGACGTGTTTTCCAGCACACAATATTAGTGCGCAAATGAGGAGGTATGCCGCTAACATCTCATCTCTGACTGAGAGTTTCAACGTTTCAGGGATTTTGCAACTATTGAAAAGGAGATCACGCTTTTTTCTTCTCCTGTTTCCGTGGATCTCAGTGACGTTCCAGCCCACCTGCAGTTGGAGCTCATTGAGCTGCAGTGTGACACGGAGTGTCGCAGCCGGTACCAACAACTCCCTCTTGTCAACTTTTACCAGCAGCTGGATAAAGACAGGTTCCAAGAGATTCGTACATTTGCTAAGAAAATGTTGAGCTTGTTTGGCTCGACATACTTGTGCGAGTAGACATTCTCAGTCATGAACATGAATAAGAACCGCGTGAGGACAAGACTAAGTGACTCCCACCTGCGTGACATCTTGCGCATTAAAACCACCGCTTTTGAGCCAGACCTGGCCCATTTACTGCAGTCGAGATCTCAGTATCACCCTTCACATTAATGCAAACATGTTGTTTGTTGATTCTGATGAATAAAGTTTGAGTTTGAGTCAAATTCCATAAAAATACTTTATTTTGCATTTAATAAATTTTTATTTCAACCTTCATTTATCCAGGTCAGGCAGTTATCAGATCTACCTAGCAGCAGACAGCATTGTAAAACAAAGTAAAATAAAAATAAATACAAAAAAGCATTCCCCTCGTCGGTAGCATGTAAAATTAATGCTGGCCTGTATAACAATTTTTTTACTTCAATGTGGCCCCTGAGCCAAAAAGTTTGGGCACCCCTGGTGTAGAGCAAGGTTATTATAGTAAACTTTTGAACAAAATAACTAAAACTAAAATTGAAAAAAACATTTTCGAAAGCAGACAAGGAGTTTGTCTCTCTTGACGCAGAGCAGGTGTTTGAACTATTGCAACAACAGGACATTTTCACAGGACTACTTAAGCAACAGCAGGAAAACTTGAAAAGCTTTGTCACAATAATCATAGACTCAACAAGAAAACAGACTGGATGCACTTTCACTCGAAATGCAGGAGGTAAAATCAACCTTACTTTCTATTTATCTGTCTCATCACAAATCTGAAAGTCCACTTGAGAAGTTTCCAATGTAGCAACAAGGGAAGGAAAACATGCAAATAAGGACTTGGTTTTTTTTGTAAATTAAACATAAACATATTTTTTAAAAAGCCATACTACAGCATGTGTTCTCATGAATCGTTTTACTGTACGTTGTGATGCATCTGATCTAACCTTCGAAGCAGTATTATACTGTACACTGCACTTATTGCACTTCAAATTCTGTGGATTGTTATACAGTACCTGTAATTGATTTGTGGATGGTTGTTCATCTGTTACTAAGTTAATACTTTTTTCGTTTCAAATGTTTTTTTTTGGTTGAGTTTTTATTACACAATACTTATTGTGATCCTTTTTTAATGGCAAACTTGACAATTCCTCTGAATAATGAAAAAAAATAATACTGACTCTATTTTTGAACAAATAAAAACTAACAAATCTGCTCTAAAAACAAATCAAAACTAACTGAATTTGGAAAAAGGAAAGTCAAAACAAAATAAAAACTAAGTCCAATGGAAAATCCATAACTATTATAACCCTGGTGTAGAGTGGGATTTCTAAATGCTAAAAGGTAGAATGGTCCAAATATATAACATACGAAAACTTATGAAGGCACAATAATAATGGGTGTAATGTGGGTATGATTAGACTGTTCTTCATCTGGGATTCAGATGACGATCACATTTTAATGCACGGCCTAACTGAGGCTTCTTAATCTAATTAGCTATGATTCAGAACTTTAGTAGTATGCTAGTCTTGTAATTACTGTGATGCAAATGTCCTTCTGTTGATTGAAGGTTGTGTTTTGTTGTGATCTAACTTCTCACAAATAACAATAAGAAGATTAAGAGTCAATTACAAAATGCATATTGGATCCACATTTACTCTAATGCACATGGACTCTACAAATCACCCACCTTCCAAAGTGATTCCCAACCAGTGTGCCGCGGGACACAAGTGTGCTGTGAGAAGTTATCAGCGGTGACGCGGTAAATTCACTTAATTTGTCTGAAAATCATTTATTAAATACAAATATATCTTTGTTTACTTATCTATACCAGTGAGATATTTTGACAAGCAGAACTATTAAATGCTCTTCCACTGGATACCAGAAGATACAATAAACCTGTGTATCCACCTGTTTCCATTCATATAACAGAATAATCATGGCTTCCAGCGAGTACATCAGCTTTGTAGCCAATGAAACTGTCCCAAATAGTGTTGTCAATTTTGACTTCAATATACCTACTTGAAGTACCTTGGATAACTGTACTGAAACGATACCATGGGGAAAACTTGAAACATCAGTAAAAAGCAAACATTCACACAAGCGGCAGCCCCGACCACTGAATGGCGGTGACTTGTGAATCATAGATATCGTAAAAACTTGGTTATTTATCTCCATGATATAAATAACCAAAAATGAAAAATAAAAAAAAACAGGCGGCATTTTGCGGGTGGCTTCAGCCTCTCGACAGATCATGGCCCAGCTAAACAAGTTTGGTTATGTCCATGTTTTGACAGACAATACAAATAGCCAATAATAATGTGAGATGCTCCGCGCTGAAGCAATCATGTGACGTGAGTCGAACCATGCCAAGTTGGGTTCACGCGCACAGCACATTAGCAGCGACACGTAAGTTGCTAATGTTCGTAGCCTACCCCCATTGCAAAAAAAAAAGTGCTCCCTCAGAACAAACGACGGGAGACACAGTCCAAGCCTCAATGGATGACACCGTTGACATGAAAGACCCGAAAAGTTGGGCAGTGTGCCGTTATCTGAAGCAATTTCACCTGCTAGCGCACACTCAATGCAAGACTTTACAATCCCAAACTTGACTAAGGACTAACTATTACAAAAAAAACAAATTGTATCACAAAGGACATGTTACCAGTAAGCACGGTTGAAAACAAGGGATTCAAGTGGATGATTAAAGTAATGGACCCTCGTTACCAATTCCATGTTCGCAAATTGGAATCGGAAAACTTGAAAGCTTTTGCATGGCTGGATTATACATGTTTATAAATTTATAAATTGTATGACACACGGCACGGTGATGACTAATTAGCACATACGCCTCACAGTTCTGTGGTCCTGGGTTCAAATCTGGCCTTCCTATGTGTTTGAATTTGCATGTTCTCCCAGTGCCTGCAGGGGTTTTCTTCGGGTACTCAGGTTTCCTCCCACATTTCCAAAACATGCATGGTAGGTTAAATGAAGACTCTAAATTGCCCATAGGTCTGAATGTGAGTGTGAATGGTTGTTAGTTTATATGTGCCCTGCGATTGGCTGGTTGCCAGTTCCTCTCGCCCAAAGCTCTGAGTGGGTGGGGGGATGTAAAAGATGGCACCCTGTTTGCAAGTGGTGCACTGAGCCAACTGGTCATTTATTTCAACCAAGTCAAGACACACTTTCGAACTCCACTTCACACTTCTTCTTTGTTGGTTTGCAACAATTATTCGATGTTTTTTTTTCTTCGGGTTTCACTTTTTTTTTTTCTATAGGAAAGTAGAGTCATTTGATAATTAGCATTTTATGCTGATCGGCTTTAATGTCATAATTTGCCGATCCGATCAATGCGCAAAAGACATTTACTCCTCGTCGCTATGTGCACAGTAAAAAAAAAACATGTCGGCGGTGTGGGACAGACAACACAACACGTCTGAGACAGACAACACGTAATGCCCGGATCAGACTACAAGACAAATTTGCTCTTTCACCATTGCACTATGTCAGACTACTGCAATAAAATCTTGCATTCCAATACCACTGTATCCCATTTTTTACGATAATTGGGCTTCATCTTGTCAGCTCAAATGTGACCGGATACACTCGTTACCGTGGCGACGACAACAAGAGTGGATCGCGCCGACTATATTATGAGGACAAAATGGCGAAAAATCTGTGTTGGTGGTCACCGGTGCTCAGAACAGGAGAGGACGTTCGTTCAAGGCTTGCTTGAGGTATGTTCACGTACTTTTAATACGATACGGCTCGCAAGCAGGCAACAAAAACGTTATGTAGCCTAGCAAGTGAGTGGTAGCACGAACGGTTGGACGTAAACATGCTGCCGTTCTGTCGAATCATACTCTAAAGTTTCGGTGTGGGTGAAGTAATTTAATTACAATAAAGTAATTTAATTACAGTAAGTTCACACCCATTATTGTATGTCATATCATGTAATGTTGGTTTGACCTGACTGATTAGAATACATGACCTGACGAGAGCAGTGATTTCCAACCTTTATGGAGCCAAAGAACATATTTTACAATTGAAAAATCTCACAGAACACCAACAAACAAAAATGTCACAAAAAGTGGATACATTAATTACTGTACGTACTTCCTGCCATCTAAGAAGACCATTCATTTGTTCTGTCTGTTACTGTGCCTCACTGGCATAATTAGATGAACAAAGATACATTATTTATTGTAAATAATTTTTTTTGAGCAATTAAGTACAGTATATACAGTAAATGAACAGGTAATTTAAATAGACACATTGCTCCATCTTGTGATCGGATCGGTGATCGGTCATTGTTTTTTTAAACTCGCTGATCGATCCCAAAAATCCTGATCGTGTAAAGCCTAATTTATAGCGGAGTTGACCAATTAAGTACAGCTAATATGAGTGGGTGGTTTATGCTGATGTCATCAAACTTTAAAAATACTAAGAAAATAAATGATGCACGCTACTTAATTAGTGATTTAATGTTAATACTCAGGGGTGTCAAACTCATTTTTGCTGCGGGCCACATCGTAGTTATGGTTTCCGTCGGAGGGCCATCACGAGCGTGAACACATATAGAGTAAATGTACAATTGCCTCATGTTATTACATTTACACCCAAAAAAATAAAACATCAATGAATAACTCTATTTGAAACCAGAAGCCAGTAAAAAGTTGTTAATTCAGTTTATTTTGAAATGGTGATTGGTAACACAAATGTTGGCAATCAATGGGAAGACGATTTGCAATGTTGTTATTTTAGCAAGAAACATGACATCGACGCACTTGATTTGCTTTCGCGGGCCACATAAATTAATGTGGCGGGCCGGATGTGGCCCCCGGGCCTTGAGTTTGAGAACTGTGCTCTATGTGTACAGATGCAACTTTGCCTGCTTATGTTATGAGCAGCACTAACAACATATCACATATCTACATAAGTAGCCAATTATTAAAACAATATAATGCTTTATATAAATACATTACATTAATCTGGAAAACAATTTATTAGCATGTTGGTATGGCTCTTGACAACCGTTCCAGTGTCTCACATTGCTCCTTTGGAAAATTGGATTGCCCAACCCTCTTCGACAGCAAAAATAAATTGGCCTCACTGTTCCAATACTTCATTATATCCTTCAACTGAGATTTAAACACAGGAGGGAGGGAGAGGGAGAGGAGTTTTGTTTCATGATGCTTTTCTGAAATGCTTGACAGTTTAAGTTCAAATGTGTTTCGCCTGGCCCTTCATGTTTTCTTTCAGGAATTGTACCTATTTTACAAATTCTGCCTGGGTAATCAAACATATGAGCACAACTGTGTGTTTTCTCATTTTCTAAATAACAGTAGGGCTGTGAATTTCAAAATAAGAGCAAGTAAATAAAAATAAAGTATTACACATGTAATACTTCAGAATAATTATTTAAAAAAACTAACAAAATACAGATAATACTTCATGTTTTGATTGTAAAAATGCATTCTATATAGGTAGAAGAAGATTTTGAGGTCAACTTTGGGGGTGCGTATTATACATGGGTGCGCATTATACATGAGAAATTACTTTAAGTCAACCAGTGGTTTTCCTATGTAAATATTCTTTGCAGCAAATATCATTGGAAACATGGCAGTGAAATATGGACAAGGTAGGGGAAAATTAGAACTAGGGACAGAAGCTTGACAGCAGAGAGATGAGAAGAGTAAAAGTGCTTAACGAAAGGAAGTGGCAGATAAGTAGTGAAGTCAGCTTATTATCTGAGGAGCAGGAGCGTATAAACATTGGGGGAGACGTACAAATGAGCGAGAACGAATGAGGAGAGAAGCGGCATCCTCGGGGGAGGACTGAACACATCTGCTGCTGTGCTAGACACACATACACACACACAGTTATCAGTGGAGCAGTTATCTGGAGTACCTCGTCACTGATTTGAACCACCCAAAAAAGTGGCCTGTTTTAGTGTCAATGTGTAAAGATGTGGCGAGATGTAATGTTTGGAATGTGTTGCAGCCATAAAATTCTAAGTTAATGATTATTTGCTAAAAACACTTAAGTTTATCAGTTTGTACATTAAATATCTTGTCTTTGTAGTGTATTCAATTAAATATAGGTCGAACATGATTTGCAAATCATTGTATTCTGTTTTTATTTACGTTTAACACAACGTCCCAACTTCATTGGAATTGGGGTTGTAGCTTACAACAGCCCCAGGCCACCATTAATGTCGGACCCTGCCTTTTATAAACTTAGGAGGGTTGTGGGCAAATTGAATCACCTCTGTTTTTTGTTACATTATTGCATGTATCCACAACAGAAGCTCATCCAATTCATTGAAGTATTAGAAATTAACATATTAAAAAGAAATACAGGCTTTTGATCTGTACAAATTATAAATGGGTTTGTTAGGACAGTACCACCTTAAAAAAGCAATCAAATAGGAAGTAACAGTAGAGTACTGTAATGCTACATTTACAATGAATTTTGGAATAGCTATTTTAAAGAAGGAAAAATTCCGGTTTTCATCTCTTCAAGTATACTCTATTAGAAGAAATATTTTCATGTTCACTGCAACAGAAATTGCAATTCTACACAGATGTCTCTCATATTATGTTGTCCTTAAAGGCTCCAACTATGAAATATTTATTTCAACTGGACATAAAAGGCTCAATTTAAAAGATAAAAAAGCTCATTTTCATATGAACAGAAACCAGAAGCTGCCTGATGGTAGGAAATCAATTGTATGACATTTTGGGAATATGGTCAAAAGAAAGAAATAATGCATCCTAGTCAAAGCCAAATTATTGCGAACACTGAAGGTGCAGACGGAGAAGGAAGCGAGGGGATCCACGTTGCTTCATTGTCGTCTGAAAAGGTCTAATCAGACCCTTGACTTTGTGATCTGCCTTCATGAGCCTTGCAGCAGAGCTCCCTTCTCTGCTATAAATATATACAGCCTCTGCTTATAGCTTCCAACCGCCCAGCCACACACACCAAACTATGATTAAAGGCCTATTTTAGGGAGCTTTGAAGCAGTAACAAAAACTGAATGGGAAACAGAAACAGACAGACAGGATGGAGAGACACTGTGTAGGACAGTGCCACGACCCTTAAGACAAATGCACTTGCAGCGCTGACAAACCCTCTTCTAAGAGGATACCGTCTTTGAAAGTAAACTCCCCGAAAATTTTAATAATAAATGCACGCACACAGATAGACACAGGGATGGAACACAGTTCTCTGTTCCATAGAGAGAGTTCACAAGAGCGTCAGGTGGCAGACAGAATGAGAGCATGAGGAGAAAAAATGGGGAAGCTCGACATGTTCTCACTTTTACTGATTGGATTTTCACAAGACCAACAGTCTCATTGTCTGCATTCAGGTAACTTTTTGTCTAAATGCAGAAAAACAATTGACTCTAATGCTAGTGTTATTTCCACCTTGTAATTATTCTTTACGTTTTTAATCATAATTAATAGCAGCAGCATTTTGTTTAAGGTGGTTCAAATTGTAATTTTTTTTCTTAGCCAGAACACACATCTGTGACACAGTGTTTGACATTCTCTGTGGAGAAAAACAATGGCATGGACTGAAAATCAACAGTGTCATGGCATCATCTCAAAACACTTTACTTGTCATCCAATCAGATTTCTCTAATAAAATCTGTGCACTAGGGAATATATTGCAGAATTTATGTTTTAAAAGAATCAACACATAAACATGGCCCACAATACCAATAGAACAAGATAATGGGCTGGTTGATGTCACTTCGCTTTTATCCATTCCAGCACAATGCAATGGACTCGAACAGCGGTGGACACTAGCTGTCAAGAATTAGTGAAAGATTTAGTTTAGGTCATTTCACATAGTGTGCAGGGTTTGGCAACTACCTAGGAGCCCTTACACCGATCTGATCTGAAAAGTGAGATTTTATATCTCAAAGTGAATTAAGGATACTGTGTATGAATTTCACACACTGATGTCCATATACTAAATGAGTAGACTTTACACCGATTTTATCGGCCTTATTGGTATCGGCCGATATTTAGCATTTTATGCTGATCGGCTTTAATGTCATAATTCGCAGATCCCATCCAAGACATTTACTCCGTGTCACCATCGTGCACAGTATATTTGAATCCAAAAGCTAGTTTATTTTTATCCTTGTCGCGTGTCTTTTGACGTAGTACGGTAAATATCTGACGACCATTAAAGTTATTTAAACTGGGACAGACAACATGTAATGCCCGATCAGATTACAAGACAAAATTTGCTCTTTCACGATTGCACTGTAAGACTACTGCAATAAAATGTATTTTTTCTGATACCACCGCGTCCCATTTTTTTACGATCATTGGGCTTTATCTTATACACTCGTTCCCGTGGCGACGACAACAAGAGTGGATCGCGCCGACTGTATTATAAGAACATGGGGAAAAACGTGTGTTGGTGGTCACTGGTGCTCAGGACAGGAGAGGACGTTCGTTTAAGGCTTATTTGAGGTACGTTCACGTACTTTTATTACGATACGGCTCGCAAGCAGGCAACAAAATGTTATGTAGCCTAGCAAGCTAGTTCTAGCTAACTGTTGTGCGTAAACATGCTGCCGTTCTGTCGAATCATGCTCTAAAGTTTCGGTGTGGGTGAAGTAATTTAATTACAATAAAGTAGTTTAATTACAGTAAGTCAGCACCCGTTATTTCTGTCATGTTGTAATGTTGGTTTGACCTGATTAGAATACATGACCTGACAAGAGCAGTGATTTCTAACCCTGAGCTGAGGCACATATTTTACAATTGAAAAATCTCACGGCACACCAACAAACAAAAACATCACAAAAAGTGGATATATGAATTACTGTATGTACTTCCTGCCATTTAATACAACGTAGAAGACCATTCATTTGTTCTGTCTGTCACTGTCTCACTGGCCTAAATAGATGAACAAAGACACATTATTTATTGTAAATATAATTTTTGAGCAATTAATTACACAACTATGTACAGTAAATGAACAGGTCATTTAAATAGACACATTGCTCCATCTTGTGATCGGATCGGTGATCGGTTATCGTTTTTTAAAACTCGCTGATCGGTGATCGGCTCCAAAAATCCTGATCGTGTAAAGCCTACGACCTAGTTTTCACGAGAAGATGACGATCAGCCTCTGTTCTTGCTGCGATTAAAAATGTATCTTGCTAGGTAACAACATCGCAACGACGCAGATGTATGTAACAGCCAATCAAGAATGCACAATGAGCTTTCGCACACAAAAAAAAAACATTTTCGGGTTTTATGTGAAAGCAAGACCCAGTCTCGGCTAGCATCCGCTGCAGCACGACCAAGCCATAGCAATACAGTATTATACTGTACAGTATATACTTTAGGCGGCACGGTGGCCTACTGGTTAGAGCGTCAGCCTCACAGTTCTGAGGACCCGGGTTCAATCCCCGGCCCCGCCTGTGTGGAGTTTGCATGTTCTCCCCGTGCCTGCGTGGGTTTTCTCCGGGTACTCCGGTTTCCTCCCACATCCCAAAAACATGCATGAATTGGAGACTCTAAATTGCCCGTAGGCATGACTATGAGTGCGAATGGTTGTTTGTTCCTATGTGCCCTGCGATTGGCTGGCAACCAGTTCAGGGTGTACCCCGCCTCCTGCCCGATGACAGCTGGGATAGGCTCCAGCACGCCCGCGACCCTAGTGAGGAGAAGCGGCTCAGAAAATGGATGGATGGAGTATATACTTTATCTTAAACTCTATTTCTGACCCAATGTTTATATCTCAACTCAGCTGAACTTTATTTATATTGTGCTTTCACAACAGCTGCAGCTGTAACAAAGCGCTGTATACACAACATAAAATAATAAATATATTGCACAAATAAATTAATATAAATATGTGAGATTATATATATATATATATAATACAATTATATGTATTACATTAATTTATTCCCAACACTATTACATTTATTGTATATGATTATAACATAATTTAATAATATAATGAACAAATTTGTCAGATGAGACTGTGCCTGTGTTTTCTTCCGTGCCCCACTTAAATTAATTTCGAGATGGTGTCTTTGAAGGTCCATTAACATGGTCTTTATGACTTGGGGATGTTTTTGAAGCATTTACGGAAAATAGTCTAGGTCTCGTCGATTGCGTGATTTCCATCTCTGTTCTCAACCGGGTAGCAAAAATGCTCCCATACTGTAGTGGGCCTAAGATACAAGGCGATGCTTTTACGCTTGGCACTGGTGTGTCAAGGAGTTCTGTAACACATAACAGAACCCTCCAAGGAGTTCTGTAACACATAACAGAACCCTCCACTGCAATCCAGCATAATGTTATTGTTTCTTATAATGAATTTCAAACAAAATGCTCAAAGCTTCTCAAAATAACAGAGACTTTTAGTAAGACTTTATCAACACAACCAATTCATGTGAACATTTGACTTCTGTTTTAATGATGGAATAAGGACCTTAGCTTACCAACCTCCTGAGGTACACTGTCAAGTAGAGCAAAAACATTGTAGAATGTGTCAAAGCAGACGGAATCCTTTCCCCATAAATGGACGTCACATAAACCTCAGGGGGAAATGTGTGTATTTAACATCTTTTCCTATCGAAATGATTCCATCCATCCATCCATTTTCTGTAGGCTACATAACGTTTTTGTTGCCTGCTTGCGAGCCGTATCGTATTAAAAGTACGTGAACATACCTCAAGCAAGCCTTGAACGAACGTCCTCTCCTGTTCTGAGCACCGGTGACCACCAACACAGGTTTTTCGCCATTTTGTCCTCATAATATAGTCGGCGCGATCCACTCTTGTTGTCGTCGCCACGGTAACGAGTGTATCCAGTCACATTTGAGTTGACAAGATGAAGCCCAATTATCGTAAAAAATGGGATACAGTGGTATTGGAATGCAAGATTTTATTGCAGTAGTCTGACATAGTGCAATCGTGAAAGAGCAAATTTGTCTTGTAGTCTGATTTTTACGTGTTGTCTGTTCCACACCGCCGACATGTTTTTTTTTTTAATAACTTTATTGGCCGTTAGATATTTACAGGACTACGCCAAAAGACACGTGACAAGGCTAAAAAAAAACTAACTTTTGGATTCAAATATACTGTGTACGATGGCGACGCGGAGTAAATGTCTTTTGCGGAGCCGATCAATTACGTCATTGATCGGATCGGAGAATTATGACATTAAAGCCGATCAGCATCCATCCATCCAATCCATTTTCTGAGCCGCTTCTCCTCACTAGGGTCGCGGGCGTGCTGGAGCCTATCCCAGCTGTCATCGGAGAGGAGGCGGGGTACACCCTGAACTGGTTGCCAGCCAATCGCAGGGCACATACAAACAAACAACCATCCGCACTCACATTCACACCTACGGGCAATTTAGAGTCTCCAATTAATGCATGTTTTTGGGAAGTGGGAGGAAACCGGAGTGCCCGGAGAAAACCCACGCAGGCACGGGGAGAATATGCAAACTCCACACAGGTGGGGCCGGGGATTGAACCCGGGTCCTCAGAACTGTGAGGCTGACGCTCTAACCAGTCGGCCACTGTGCCGCGCCGATCAGCATAAAATGCTAATTATCGGCCGGTACCATAAGGGCGATAAAATTGGTGTAAAGTCTACTTATTTAGTCTACGCATCAGTGTTTGAAATTCATACACCGTATGCTTAATTCACTTTGAGATATAAAATCTCACTTTTGCCCTTTGGCGTGCACTCCTCTCACTCTTTTAAGGCTACATATAATGGACTATGCTGTTTCTGCACATAAAGCCAATAGTGTTAAATCAGTATATCACTACAACCCTTTTAACACTGCTGCAATGAAGTGCTTTGCATAAGAGCAGCCTGGAGTGGCATTTTCACTTTAATCCACATGCCCACTTGGTCACACATCAGCTCTCCCAGAGTCAGTGTGACAACAGTGCACAGTTTAGGTCGTGACATCTGGTCCAGGCTGTTAATCTCTACCGACCAATCAGCTCAGGGGCGGCAAATGAGTGACACTCAACGCAGATAGAGAAGCAGTGATGAATCTTCCCCTTCCTTCTCCTCCTCCCACATCTGTTCTGCCAGTCACACACAACCTTGCTCTGCCTCTTCTGCATCGCTCTCAACTACTCATTACTGTAATTGGAGGCTTTGAGAAGATATGGCAGAGACAGAATGCAAGAAAAGAAAGGTTGAGAGAAAGAGCGAGCATGACAGAGAGAGAAAGAGAGAGAGAGAGAGAGAGAGAGAGAGAGAGAGAGAGAGAAAGAGTTCTCTGGAGGTCAGAGGCCTGGCCCTTTTCCACACCCTTCCTTTGCCATTTGTATCTCACAGCATTTCTAAATCAACTCTCTCTCTCGTGCTCTTTTTTTAATAACAAGAGGCAGGTTTTGGCTTTCCTTTACAAATTGCAGGGTTCATTTACTGCATCAAAGGGGCTCAATTTCCAAACATTACATTTCTTTGGGCTCAATTTCTTTTCCCTATCCTTATTTGCTTTCTTTCCCTCTGTTCTTTGTTTAACCTCAGCTGCTGTATTTTGGCATAGTTTTGGCTTACTGGTCTTTGTCACTATGCCGTGTAACTGTCTGTGTGCGTGCATGCATGCGTGTGTGTGTGCGTGTCTCAGAAATCAACAGGAAAACCAAGACTGCAAAGTCTGAGGGACATGGAGAAAAAAGATGACCCCATAATATTCAGACACAAACAAGCTTTACTTGACTCAGTAAAGTTGACTTGAAGTTCATACACCAGGCTGATTCATTACAGGTGCACATCTTGGACAATATTGCTTCAAGCCTCGACATAATAAAAGTACAAGTATCTACACATAGGTCTCCTGTGTTACTTGTGTCCACTGACAATATTTGTTTATCTGACAGCATCAAGCATATAAAGAAAATGTAGTTCAAGTTTAGAGTCTTGTATCTCCCATGTTTTGTAAAAAAGACAAGACTGTGGTCATAATGCTCAACGCAAACTCTGAAAGACACTTTGAGTGTGTCTCTTGAGTTCAGGAGCTGCATTTTGGACAAAAAGTAATGCATGAGTTATGTTTGGGGTTACTGAGCATTTCTGCCAAGGTTGCAGACTCAGTTATGGCAAGACTATGGCGCATTTCCATTACAAGTTCCAGCGCGGCCTGGCCCCGGTCTGCCCCGACCTCGCTCGGCCTGCCTGGCCTCCGTCGCGTTTCCATTACAACAGCCACCAATCAAAAGTGGGAGAGATTGGGGTCGGATCAAGAAGAAGGTGACATGCTTGTTTCTTGTTGCGCCTTTCATCTTTCGCTGTATTTCATCTTCTGCCAATATGGACTAAAATGCCAGCACTTCCTCAGTCGACCACCGAACAAAAGCTGCTCTAAGGCTGCAGCACACTGTGCGACGTGGTCGAACCTGACTAGAGCGGACCATCGCGTAGAGTTGCTGACGTACCCCAGCACATGAACGACTGCACAAGTGGACGCACTGAACAGCGAGCCTGTATAGGCGTTTGATGCTGTGTATTCAGTATATTGTACTTTACAACATTTCTTAAACCATAAAAAGATAGAGTATGGCAAAAAAGTATTTAGTCAGCCACCAATTGTGCTAGTCCCACTTATAAAGATGAGAGAGGCCTGTAATTTTCATCATGGGTATACCTCACCTATGAGAGACAAAATGAGAAAAAAAAATCCAGAAAAAAAACATTGTCTGATTTTTGAAGAATGTATTAGCAAATTATGGTGGAAAGTAAGTATTTGGTCAATAACAAAAGTTCATCTCAATACTCTGTTATATACCCTTTGTTGGCAATGACAGAGGTCAAATGTTTTCTGTAAGTCTTCGCAAGGTTTTCACACATTGTTGCTGGTATTTTGGCCCATTCTTCCATGCAGAGGAGCAGTGATGTTTTGGGGCTGTTGCTGGCCAACAGACTTTCAACTCCCTCCAAAGATTTTCTATGGGGTTGATATCTGGAGACTGGCTAGGCCACTCCAGGACCTTGAAATGCTTCTTACAAAGCAACTGCTTCGCTGTCCGGGCAGTGTGTTTGGGATCATTGTCGTGCTGAAAGACCTAGCCACGTTTCATCTTCAATGCCCTTGCTGATGGAAGGATGTTTTCACTCAAAATCTCATGATAAATGGCCCCATTCATTCTTTCCTTTACACGGATCAGTCGTCCTTGGTCCCCTTGCAGAAAAACAGCCCCAAAGCATGATGTTTCCACCCCCATGCTTCACAGTAGGTATGGTGTTATTTGGATGCAACTCAGTATTCTTTCTCCTCCAAACACGACAAGTTGAGTTTTTTACCAAAATGTTATATTTTGGTTTCATCTGACCATATGACATTCTACCAATCCTCTTCTGGATCATCCAAATGCGCTCTAGCAAACTTCAGACGGGCCTGGCCATGTACTGGCTTAAGCAGGGGGACACGTCTGGGACTGCAGGATTTGAGTCACTGGAGGCATAGTGCGTTACTGATGGTAGCCTTTGTTACTTTGGTCCCAGCTCTCTGCAGGTCATTCACTAGGTCCCCCCGTGTGGTGCTGGGATTTTGCTCACCATTCTTGTGATCATTTTGAACCCACGGAGTGAAATCCTGCGTGGAACGCCAGATCGAGGTAGAGTATCGGTGGTCTTGCATGTCTTTCATTTTCTAATAATTGCTCCCACAGTGGAGGCACGGTGGGCGACTGGTTAGCACATCTGCCTCACAGTTTTGAGGACCGGGGTTCAAATCCTGGCCCCGCCTGTGTGGAGTTTGCAGGTTCTCCCAGTCCCTGTGTGGGTTTTCTCCAGGCACTCCGGTTTCCTCCCACATCCCAAAAACATGCATGGTAGGTTGATTGAAGACTCTGAATTTCCCTTAGGCGTGAATGTGTGCGCGAATGGTTGTTTGATTATGTGCCCTGCGATTGGCTGGTGACCAGTTCAGGGTGTACCCCGCCTCCCGCCCGGAGATAGCTGGGATAGGCTGCAGCACGCCCGTGACCCAAGTGAGGATGAAGCGGTACATAAAATGGATGGATGGATGAATGCTCCCACAGTTGATTTCTTCACACCAAGCTGCTTGACTATTGCAGATTCAGTCTTCCCAGCCTGGTGCAGGTCTACAATTTTGTTTATGGTGTCCTTTGACAGCTCTTTGGTCTTGGCCAGAGTGGAGTTTGGAGTGTGACTGTTTGAGGTTGTGGACAGGTCTCTTCTATACTGATAACGAATTCAAACAGGTGCCATTAATACAGGTAAGGAGAGGAGGACAGAGGAGCCTGTTAAGGAAGAAGTTACAGGTCTGTGAGAGCCAGAAATATTGCTTGTTTGTATGTGACCAAATACTTATTTTCCACCATAATTTGCTAATACATTTTTGAAAAATCAGACAATGTTTTTTTTCTGGATTTTTTTCCTCATTTTGTCTCTCATAGGTGAGGTATACCCATGATGAAAATTACAGGCCTCTCTCATCTTTTTAAGTGGGTGAACTTGCACAATTGGTGGGTGATTCAATACTTTTTTACCCCACTGTAGATTAATAGTTATGGAAGACGCAGGTTGCTAAAGAGAGAGAGTGTTGGTGAAAATAAAAGCGAAAGTGTGGATATTTGAAAGGAGGCTCGCTGGCTCCATTCATTTGAACGTATCCAGCGTGTATATACGTTTGCGTACATTCTGGTCCCAAGCTTCGCTTTTCCATACACAGGCACATTATATATAATGAATATAGTTAAGCATTGATGTAAAAAACAAAATGTTATGCTTTATATACTATTTATATGGCTTGAGGCGGCGTGGCTCGCTAAACACTGAAATGTGTTTTCCCTGTGAGGGAAAACTTATCTGCGTTTTGATTGGTGTAAGCTGCGACGTTAAGACGGTGATTCAAAATTTTAATCGCAACAAAACCAGTGGCAGACTGATCGGCCGCTCATAAAGACAGTCGCCAAACTAAGCAAACTGTGGGACAGTTCAGTCGGGTTCAGCGGCGTTGCTCGGTGTGCGGCAGCCTTTAGACGCCATGATTGTGAAAGTGACAAGTCACCGCGTTAAAAGAAACCCCTACATTTGTTGGACATCACGGCCCTCCTCGGCCTACGTTTCAGAACTAGGTCGGAGGAGGGTCTGAGGAACGATGCCATTGTCACCGCCCGGCCTCAAAAAGGTGTAATGGAAAACCGACCACACAGGGCGGAACGAGACTAGTTGGGGTAGAACCGGTACAATGGAAAAGGGGCATATTTGTCATGCTGCAGGATTTACATAGGCACATGGAGCCCAATTACAACGAAATACAGCATTTGGATGACTTCTTATGAAAATCTTGTCAGTTCATGTTCTGTTTAGCCTTGATCTTTGGTGACTAGATCGACAGGGTGAGAACTATGAGTAGATTGAGGACAATCCATTTACTTAAAAGACATCATAAAGCTCACAATAAAATGCGCACGTATGCTCTGTCAGTAAAGAATATAATGGACAATTGGAAAACATACGGCATACGGCCAAATGGTTAGCATAGCTGCCTCACAGTTCTGAGGTGGTGAGTTCAAATCCGGCCTCGCCTGGGTGGTGGAAGCATTTTCTCCCCGTGTCTCTGTGGGTTTTCTCCAGGTACTCCGGTTTCCTCCCACATTCCAAAATCATGCATGGTAGGTTAATTGAAGACTCAAAATTGTCCGTAGGTATGGATGTGAGTGTGAATGTTTGTTTGTCTATGTCCGCCCTGCGATTGGCCGCCGACCAGTTCTGGGTGTACCCTGCCTCATGTCCAGAGTCAGCTGGGATAGGCGCCAGCACGCCCGCGAACCTAGTGAGGATGAGTGGTACGGTAAAGAGATGGATGGACATATTTTTTATACATAAAATGCAGTGATTATTGTGAATTTTGTTTGTCTATAATGTGACGAACAGCTTATAAGGACAATAGTATAATGGTAACATTTAAAATGCCAAAATTTGACTTAAAGAGTGAAAATAATGCACGGTAGATTGCGTGGCAAGAGGATGTTTATTTTTCTTGTTCTGCATCTGCATGTATGCCTTTTGTAATTGCAGGGAGGGGTGATGAGTGTTGGTAGGAACAGGAGGGGGTAAATATTATCTCTGCATTCGTCTTTGCTTAGACTTCAATATCACCCTCCCAAAACCCTCACATACACATAATAACAGACATACACCCCTTCTGCTCTGCCTAAGAGCTCAAAATCTTTCATACTGCCAGCCTAAGCAGTACACACATATAAACAAAGGATTATTGGACAGCTACACACACAAACAGAATGGGTTTTGCATGTCTGTGCAAAGATGTATTCTTAGATAGCTAGATGGACAGATAGGCAGAGCTTTTTGTCCTTTTAAGGCAGTGAGTGACTGACCCCTCTCCCTCTCTATCTACCTATCTCACTTTCATGCTTTCTTGCCATTATATTTCTTCTCCATCACCATCTGTAACCCCCCTCTGTTTCTTTTTTTCTGCAGCTTTGTTTTTCCATTTCACTGGGTCCTTTCTCGTTCATCCATATCAGTCATTTACCTTAGTATTGAGCCTAAAAATCTCATTTTTCTTTAACCAAGTGGAGAAATCTCTCATTGAGTAAGGTAATCCTACTTGTTTCCAATATAAATCAATTTGTGCTGAGAATCTTTCTGGACTCAAGTGTCAAATCACGTAGGATAGGCAATATGAGGTGACGTGATCTGCTTTCTCTCAGGTTTCAGGACTCAAGGCTGCACTAGAAGTAATGGGAGCGACAATACCCTCTAATTTCACCCACTTGTTTCAGACGTAAGGAAGTGCGGAAGACAGGAAGGAAGGGTGAGTTCTGAAGAATAACTTGCATCTATCCCTGTTTGTCAACATCGGTGCACCATTGGAATAGGTGAGTGCTGACAAAGAACAGGACTTTGTACACCAGACACTTAATTTGTTACTCTGAGATTTTCACAATTTTCATAAACTATTGATAGCCTATCTATTGTTTCTTCGTTCAATTCCATGATTTTGTGAATTGAGCTTTGTAGAATAAGAAGACTGAGGGACATAACGGGATAAAAAGAGAAAGGGACAGTGGGTACTGTATGTACAAAACAACCTTTTTGAAATAGCTCCAACACCACCACAAGTGTGCCGTTCTTCTGGAGAGTTGAGGAAATCTGAGCTCTCTGTGAAAACGTCATAGGAGCATTTCGGGTTATTCAATAAGCTACAAAGCAAAATGGGAGGGGAAGGATAAAAGGCAAAAAGGAGAGTGAGGAGCCAGAAAGATAGATAAATGAGATGAAAGGTGCGATAGATTATACTGAGAGGTTAGAAAAATAGTACTTGCAAAATCCCCAAGTAAGAAAATGCTGCACTTCCCCTTTGATGGATTAAAACAGACATTATTTCTAAGACCGCCTGCAACAATTGGCATTGTTCAGTGAAGAAAGCCAGGCATGGCTGCAGTGGAAGACGAGATAAAGAGTGCAAATGCAGTTTAGCACCAGGATTAGATTGGCATAAGTTTTATTTGACTAAGGGTCAAAATCAGAGCCTTAATTTTAATCTGACACGAGCCATTCCTGATAACAGAAAAGCCTCCTTGGATGTCCAAACAGAATACAATTTGTGACTCCACCAAGGAGGTTAGGTTTTCTGGGACTATTGTTTGTTTGTGACACGCTTCTTAATAAATGAATCAATCAGAGGTAGGAAAAACAATACCACGGTCACAATTCAATATCTTGTCCAGGGATGGGTAACTTAAATGATGGCAGGGGCCACAATTTTTTGTCAGCGCTATCAGGGGGCCACATGGGACCGGTTGGTCCAGTTTTATCTTTCCGCAGCTTTTTGCCACTGCGTCACTACTCTCTATTCCTGATGATTTTCATCATGGCATCACCACTCTTTTTCTCTGATGGAGAAGATCTGGCGCTATACTAAGCGATGCCTACTATCTAGAGGTGGTGAATGGTTATTACAACTTAAAACTGCTCTGTTACGGTAAAGGAAACTTATTTATCATAGAAAATAATAATAATAATCAGCAAGGGGCCACTCTGTGTGGGCAGGCCACATTTCCTCTATCAAATGTTTTTAAAATGCTTTTTAAAAACATTCCCCTAAAATTAATCGACAGGCCACTCCGAGTGTACGGCCCAGGGGCCAGCAGTTGTCCATCCCTGATCTAGTAGAAAGTCTTCTTAGGCCAGCCGTAAACTGAGTGACATGGCTTAAGTAGACGAGAACTGGATGATTGTGGAAAAAAATTACTCAGCGACTGAACTGTTCTTTTTGGGAAACCACAAACAACATCATGGCGCGATTGTCAAGAAAAGAGCAGATTACCCTGGCTGCTGTTACTATATACCAAAAAAGGAAAGGGCATGAAGAAAGAATAGACTGTGGTTAAAGTCTCGCATGTTTTTATGATGATAAAGAGACATTTTTCCATTTTCTCACCAGGTTACAAGATGATCGAATGTCCAAACCCAGACATACAGTGGTATTTTGCTGTGCTGCTCCAAAGAAGGCTTGTGGATATTTCATACCTTTCAATGCAACGTTTCAATACTCATCGAAGTCTAATACAGTCACAGTATTGCACAGCTCACTTACCCTGATACCGCACGGTCTTGCGCGGGATTGGGTTCCAGTTGAGTCCCAGAGACTTTTCCCATCCAAATAGGGACAACAAGAGCAAGACCTTCACCCAGGCCATTTCTCTGATGTGAACTACCATGTGGTGGAAATGGTGCGAGTGATGGATTGAGACCTCAACTCAGATAACCAAGAACGACTCAGGAGAGCTGACAGGGTCCTGGCAACCTGCCAAAAGGAAGAAAAAAAAACACCATGTCAGCTGGAGGCAGAAAGACACTCTCTTTAGTGACTCAGTTGTGTATTACAAACTATTGTGACAGAACCTGCACATTATCAAGAAGCCACACATCAACCTGTTTTTGATTACCTCCACTTCAGACATACAGTATTCTGTAAGACTTAAATTGGTCATGAAAACACATTCATATTCTATAGCACTTGTTATTAAAGTGCAACCCCACTATTATTCGCTGCGGATAGGGACAGGGCCAGACAGCGAATAGCTAAAATCCATGGATAATTGACGGCCATTATTATAGCAGTTTTGTTTTGTTTTAAACCCCAAAAATTCTTGAATAAGCGTGGATAAACAACCAATACGCGTTTTTGGCATTGATTCCCTCTAAAAAAAAACAAAAAACAAAAAGAAAAACAACCAAACAAAAATACAAAATTGGAAAATATTTTGAAAAAAAATGACAAAAGAAAAAAAATAAATTGGAAAAAAAATCAGTGGTTAGATGAATCTACAGGTGCCAAACCGCAAGTATGCGAGGGTCCACTGTATTAGGGTCGAAGGTGAGCTGGACCCTATCGCGGCTGATTTTGGGCAGGAGGCATGGTATACGCCGAACTGGTCACCAGTCATCCTGAGGCACACACACAACAGACAAACAACCATTTGCACACACATTCACACCTATGAACAGTTTAAAGTCTTCAATAAACCAACCATTCATGTTTTTGAAATGTGGCAGGAGGCCGGCGTGTGCGAAGAAAAACACGCAAGCAGGAAGACGTGCTCACCACTTGGCCATCACACTATTGAAAAAAAAATCACTAAGACAAACAAAAACAGTACATAATTTGAATTTGTGCCTGTGAAAGTGTCCGCTAACAATAACAAACAATACAATTAAATGACCTCTGGCTGGAGGTTTGTGGAGGAAAGTTTTGTGTCCCTCCTTTACTTTCACTGATAATAAAGGTTATTGCCACTCAAAAAGCTGTGAAACTGCTTATCACCACACTCTTGTTGAGCCAATTCAGCAGCATTATATTAAACTGAGGCTACGTTATCAAAGTTAATTGTGCTGGCAATGCCTCAGACGCCAATGTGCTAGGAAATGAATGTTGAGGCAAGGACGATAGCAGTCTGCTGTAAATGAACAGCTTTATACCTAATGAACATGTCAAGTGTAAAGCTACAGTGTGGCATTAGAAGCCACTGATAGGAGTCCCAATGGCAGCATATTTGCAATGACATAAATTGTAAAAGTGAAATGAAACTCAAGAAAGAAAATCTTTCAACAGCTAAATATTTTATCGAAATTTAAAAAAAATGACAAACTCAATATCAATATACTTACCAATAAAATAAGTAAATGTCTAGAGAAGGGAAAGAAAGGATATCTTTGTAACTTGTAGTGAAATGTGGTATATTTCTTTGAAACATTTGGCAAGGTCTACTGTTCCTCTTATTGCATATTGTTGTTGCTTGAATGTCAAAATACAGGTACATCTCACTAAATTAGAATAATGGTAGAAAAGTTCATTTATTTCAGTAGTCACAGATTATATAGAGTCATTAAATGTAGGAAAATACTTTTCAGAGGGCAACTTCCTACCTAATTTCCACAATAACAATCATTTCCATTCTTTCTTGATTGTCTGTTACATAATATTCTAGTTTCTAGAGATACTGAATTTTGTGGTTTCGTTTGCTGCAAGTTCTAATCATCATCATTATACATATTTAAAAAAAAACATGAAATATTTCAGTCTGAGTCTACCATGCATGTTTTTGGGATGTGGGAGGAAACCGGAGTACCTGGAGAAAACCCACGCAGGCACGGAGAGAACATGCAAACTCCACACAGGTGGGACCGGAATTTGAACCACAGAACTGTGAGGCAGATATTCTAACCAGTCGGTCACCGTGTCACCATCCTAATATGTTGTTTTCAAATGTTATCAGTATGAAGTTAGGATGGATCTTCAAAAAAGGACATGGTTTGAAGAGTGAAATGTGTAAAACATTCTGTCACAGTTTTTGCATGGAGACTGTTTCTTGGATAGAACTTACTCTGCAGCACAGAGGACATTTCTGGAGAGAGACGACACTCTTTAATTGATATGTAATTTCTGTTACAATGAGAGCCACAACTATAAATTAAATCACAAGGCATGATATCCCAAAACCTCACCACATAAATGTAAACAGAATGTAGTTTTCGAAGGCCAATAACATAGCATAGCTGATGAATGATCAACACTCTAATGATAAAATACTTTTTTAGCAAAACAATTAATCGCTCACCAATACATGATGCCTGTCCCCAGTAGCAACAGTCACTCTCTATTAAATATCCACGATCGAATGCAGTGGGCTCTTCAGGACGGCCAATCTTTCACAAGGGTTTGTAAAAACAGACTGGCTGGTTAAGTACGCCTGTGGCAATGAGACTCAATGAAGCTCCTGAATTGAATTATTAGGAGGTGTGGTCCAACACCACTAAATGACACCAATATAAAGATCTCCCCGCAGAGGGGTCTTTGTGACTTGACTCATCATTACTACATCCTCCATCCATCCATTTTCTGAGCCGCTTCTCCTCACTAGGGTCGCGGGCGTGCTGGAGCCTATCCCAGCTATCATCGGGCAGGAGGCGAGGTACACCCTGAATTGGTTGCCAGCCAATTGCAGGACACATACAAACAAACAACCATTCGCACACACATTCACACCGACGGGCAATTTAGAGTCTCCAATTCATGCATGTTTTTGGGATGTGCGAGGAAACCAGAGTGCCCGGAGAAAACCCACGCAGGTACGGGGAGAACATGCAAACTCCACACAGGCGGGGCCGGGGATTGAACCTGGGTCCTCAGAACTGTGAGGCTGACGCTCTAACCAGTCGCCCAACGTGCCGCCATTACTACATCCTTTAAGACAATTATACCATCTGTAGGTTACCAATTCCGTAGCTGCTACGTTTTAAGCAAAATGGGTTTCAATAATGTGAGCTGCCGAGAAGGTTCCTATTGACCTTTCATAACCAACATAAAATGTCAAACTCCAACACGGTCTCTGAGGTCTGCCGATAGGTCTCTTCTTGTCATCCCAACAGCAAGGTTGAAACGCAGGGGAGAGAGAGCCTTTGCTGTCGTTGCTCCCAAACTCTGGAACGAGTTCCCCCTGCAGGTTAGATTAGCTCCCACCCTCCCCATATTTAAATCCCATATAAAAACCCATTTGTTCTCCCTGGTTTTCTCAGACACTGTATGAGAGATGGAAGCGTGTGGTGTTGTTTTGTGATTTTATTTTGTTTTTGTAAATAGTGTTACGGCACGGTGGACGACTGGTTAGAGCGTCGGCCTCACAGTTCTGAGGACCCGGGTTCAATCCCCGGTCCCGCCTGTGTGGAGTTTGCATGTTCTCCCCGTGCCTGCGTGGGTTTTCTCTGGGCACTCCGGTTTCTTCCCACATCCCAAAAACATGCATTAATTGGAGACTCTAAATTGCCCGTAGGTGTGAGTGCGAATGGTTGTTTGTTTGTATGTGCCCTGCGATTGGCTGGCAACCAGTTCAGGGTGTACCCCGCCTCCTGCCCGATGACAGCTGGGATAGGCTCCAGCACGCCCGCGACCCTAGTGAGGAGAAGTGGCTCAGAAAATGGATGGATGGATGGATAAATAGTGTTATATTTTATATCCTCTGATATACCACTTATCCTTACTAGGGTTGTGGGCGTGCTGGAGCCTATCCGAGCTACCTTCATGTGAGAGGCGGGGTACACCCCGAAGAACTGGTTGCCAGCCAATCGCAGGGCACATATAAACAAACAACCGTGCATGTTTTTGGGATGTGGGAGGAAACCGGAGTACCCCGTGAAAACCCACACAGGTACGGGAAGAACATGCCAACTCCAAACTGGTGAGGCCAGATTTTAACCCCAGTCCTCAGAACTGTGAGGCAGATGTGCTAACCAGTCGGCGGCTCAGAACTGTGAGGCAGATGTGCAACCAGTCGGCCACCATGCTGCCTTGTTTTTAAATGTGCTTTATTAATGAATTCAATTGGATAATATGATTAACTGAATGCAAAGAGCTCTAACTATTTATGTGTCCTACCTCTGTATCCTTATATAAACTACCACATGTACAATAGGCTATATGATATTTCATCCCGGGCAAACAAATATGGTTAATTTGTTTGACTGGTGGTGCAGGTAAATGAAATCTGAAGATGTGTGTTTGTTTGCATGCTCTTGTGTGCAAAAATCGAAACAAAATTGCTGTTATTGATTCCATGCTTAAGAAGAAAATGAGAGGGGAAGAAAAATCCCCCCATATCAGATGATGGTGACGTGTTATTAAACAACCGTGCTCAAATGCTACTTTTGAGTGAAAGTGCCAAGTCTCACAATACACACTACCTACTTTATTGGATCGATGCTGGCGGCCTTAGCGGCCAACGCTTGAGTGAGCCAAGAAGAATGTTGAGATGGGGGTGGGGGTAGGGAATTTGGAGGCAGGGTAGAACAGACAAACATTTTTGAGAAAACGTGGGAGAGCGACATAAAAATCATATTTAGATATGTTGCAAGAGGCATTTTCACTATCTATAACTATGCAAAGACGTAACAGAGTGAAGTGGGCATCCTGAAGGCCAGATTAAGGGAAGAAGGACTGGGGGAAGATTGTGGCAAAAGGCCCAGTGGGGATTCTTCTCCCTTGTGTGAAATAGAGATGAAGTTGTTTACCAAAAAAACATCATCAAATTTCAGAATATAGCGGAACCTCGATAAAACGGACTGTCGGGACTGAACAATGTGTCCAAAAATTTCCATTTGTCACTTAAAATGCCGACGTGGTGGCAATGTGATGATGATGGTTATATCTATCTATATAGATATAATATAGTGGAGTGCACCAAAGAGAGCAGCATGGCTGCTGTGTTAACTCTAAGGAATACAAAACACAAGTCTTTGGAGTCTGCAACATGCTATTTTTGGTACAGTATTTTTTGTTTTGTTTGTTAAGCCATTTACCTTTGGCAGCAGATTTGGAACTAGTAAGCACACTAATTCCTTGCGACTCATGAGAACGACTTGCCTATGCTGAGTACTGTACGTCAACAATGAAACAAGAATAAAATGTGAAACTTTTTTTTAATATTTATTTACAATAACTTTGTACTGTACTGGGCGTTTTAGGCCACGAAAAAAACCTAATGATTCTCGATAAAAACAAATCTGTAAAATCTTTAAAATTAATTGCAAACAACTATTTAATAAAAGCCTTGGATCACTTTGGGGGAAATACCACAAATAGATTGATAGTTTGCCTTAAGTGGTCTTTTACAAACTACAAACATATAATGGACTCGACTTCTAATTGCTATGCTGCTCTGTCAATGCTGTACAGCGCAGAAGGGAAATACTTTATGGCAATTTAAAAAAAAGACTATTTTAACAACTTGCCGTGTGGCTTTTTTTGACTAATTTAATCTCAATGCCAATGTACTAGTAAGATGTACTACTAATGTCATCATTTGTTATTTAGTTGCAAGTAGAGAACTTTACAAACACAACAGTTATTCTTTGAATCAAGCCAACTCTTATCATCTCCTAATGATGCTACAGCTAATGACATACATCCCAGGTCTCCCATTATGACCACATTAAAGCAATTGCATTGTGTCTGTCCCTGCTGCCTCTATGAGATCCTGCAGTGTTACCTCATTCAAATCATCTTTTAGAGGCTGGTCCTGTTGTTGAGCCTGGTTTAGCTAATGAGCTGCGACATGGCAGCCTAAATAATATCAGTCACCACTCCACAATAAGAGAGCTCATTAAAACATCGAGACAAATACGCCACATGGTCTGATTGTGTTTCTGAGCCCCTGTGTGTGTTTTGGTTGAGCTTGCACGCACGCACGCACACACACACGCACACACACACGTGTACTTGGGGTAAGACAATTCCCTATAGGGAGAAGCAAAGAGGGGGAATTTTCTCAATGCACGGGTGGATTACAGGGGGAAAAAAAGATGAGGGACGTTTCAACTTCATTCTGTGTTCTTTTTCTTTGTCAGTGAATAACTCAGTTTTACACTGCCCTCCACATCACCTTTATTTTATCCAGGAGTTTTCCTGACAGCTGTTTCCTTCCTCTCCTCCACCAACAAACTTCTAGCTGATTGCCAAGCCATTCTCTGACTTTTAACCCCTGACCTCTGACCTATCTGTGGGTTGCAGGGCTGGTCTACACCTGACTATCACACAGTGTATTGTCCATTAAGCCGTGGATGTGCGCACACACACACACACACACACACACACACACACTAAACGGCAACTCCCAACCTCTTCCTTCCTCTCTCGCCTCCTTGGAAAACAAACACTTCATCGAGCATCAGCTCTCTTCCTTCCTTCCTGCTACCCCTTCCGCTCCCAATCGGACATCTTTTACTGCTTTCCAGCATTTAAAATGCACACACACACACACACAAAAACAAGAACAAACTCACAAAGACTTTCTGGCAACAATAAAAAGGGGGAATCAAACAGTTTCACAATTTGTGACCGAGAATTGCTATGCAATGTTCCTCCTGACATCTATTGAGCAATTGCTACATAGATTCTAAAGCTGATGAGTTTCAGTATTGGGTCATTTGAAAAAGTCCTAAAATTATCAAGAATAATCAAGATCATAAGTATGACTAGGAAACTCTCAGCATCGCACACACAAATCTGCAAACAAGAACGCGAAAAGGAAGCACCAAATCATATTGTTGCAACTAAAAAAATACAATACCTGGAAACCTGTGAAACTATGTATCATACATAAAGCAGATATCATCAAATGAACAAGAACAAGAAACTCTTTCTGACTGAAAAACAGTTTCAGACACCTGTTTTTATGCTCAGAGAGAGTTCTTTAAGATATGTCGCTCAAAACATAATCTTGCGAAAAATGATTCATTCCCATTGCCATTCATTGGTAATTTTTGACCCGAGTTCATCCAAAGTTAAATTTTTGCGACTCTGAAGGTTATCTTACCTGCAAGTTTCAGAACAGCCCATAGGAGCCTAGAGAGAAGATGCAACATAATTTTAACAATTGGGAAGTTTCTCTTTTTCGGAAATATTTGGATCACAGCTCAGCTTTTAGAAAACAATGAGCTTTCTTAACAACATCCAAAGTGTTTTCAATCCCAGCATCCTCACACTCTGCCTGGCAGCTGTGTGTCTGGAATATTAATGGTGAAGTGTACAGTTGAGTCAGTTGATCAGGGTTCAACTCCAGACCAAAACGACTTTGGAGGAGAGCGAAAAAAATAAAAATACAAAATCACGTTACAAAACTCTCTGCAAAATTGATGATTTGAGATGTGGAGTGTGAAATGTCAACGAAGACTTTATTGCGAAGTCTGACTTCTAGGCAGAGTGCAATCATCAGGTGCTTTGTGGAGCTTTCCTAATGCCACGTTCACGTGTTTCGTTCATGTTAGACTAAGTAGTGATTTGGGAGTTGACCGTCAGAAGGAGCAACCGGAATGGCCAAATCGAAATAGTCTTAATTAACAGTGTCTACTATAAGATGACTACCTATAGTAACACGTAAATGTAAGCTTTGGCGATGGCGTTAACGGTTGTTGACTTGTGCGTACCCATCGACAGACAACGATGAAACACGTCCGTAAATGCAAACGTTATCACTACAAAATGGCGCGCAAATCGATCATATAATTGTCAAATGGCATTGCTAACAATACGCAAAGGTGTTACGTTACTACGTTCCGGCAAACGAGGTGAAATACTGTAATAGAAAGTAATAAGCATACCGCTGCTAGTTGTTGCAGGTGACGGTGAACGTGAAAAGACGTCAAAATTCGCCGTGCGTTCCCTTTGGACTGCATCTAGTCCTTTCAACGACTAAACTTGTCTGACTTTTATGCTTTATGCTAAGACACAACCGTTAGCTCTCTTTGAAGTCAGTCACTGTGTGCGTGTGTTTTTAGTTGTGAACATTGATGTGTTTGCGGACCCTCAGACGAGTTCTCCTCTGCATACCCTGACTACTTCTTTCATAACCTTTATAATTCTTTGGACCATCTGTTGATTTTTGTGTAACAATAATAACAATAATCATATAGTAACCGACGCATCGTTGGTCAAATAATTCGCTTGTATAAATGCTGTAACAGTTTATTCAAAAGGTGAACCATCTGGCCAGCCAACATGGTTTTTCAGATTTGTTTTTCATATCATTTCTATCTTAAAGTCCGTGATTACCGAGGGAAATTGAACGAAGCATTATAACAATTATTGAAACTGTAATCCTAAATATATTCATACTTTGTTAAATATTGCAAATAAAAACAAGTGTTGATTAAAAATATTTTAATACATTTTATTGTATTTTTAATCATCATAAATCAGTCTTTATTTTGATTGTGAATAACAGGTTGCATGATAGTAAGACGACATCTAAGATAACAATGTAAAATTATCTGATTTCATTTAATTTGTCAGAAAATTATGTATTAAATACAAATATATATTTGTTCACCTACCTTATGCCAGAGACGTATAGTGCCAGGCAGAACAATTAAATGGTTCTTCCATTAGATAGCAGAAAGTATAATAAATACATCATGTATCCACCTGTTGCCATTCATACAACGGAATAAGTCCTGGCTTCCTGCGACCAAATCAGCCTTGTGTTCAATTAAAATGGGCCCAGATTTCACACTGAGAAATTTGTGAGTAGATGGAGACAAGATCCTCTCATTTCAGTATTAATACTTTTGGTGACATTTTTTTTCAGTCATGTGTTAGATTTTTGTAAAGTAAAAATGGGTGCCTTTGCTTGATAAAGGTTGAGAAACACTAAACTAGAGAGTTGAATGAACTTTAAAAAGTTGTATGTTTTTAAATTGGGTGGTGTGCTGGTACGCTGCAATGTGTTAATCTATCAAACATAGTTTTGATCAGCTGCCCGACATGTACTAACACTTGTGAATGAAATCTCAGAAATTAAATAATCACCAGTCAGCGAGCAACCCATTAATATTCATGCACCAAAGCATATTTGCTTTATTTGCATACAATTAATGATTGTTTTAAACCGCCGCAGAAGCATCCACCCATTCAAATCCATTGCAAGTAAATGTCACTGAATTTCCAATTAACGGATAACTTGCATTCACTTGCCATTCTAATTACATCAAAGTGAAGCAAAACCTAGCCCCGCCTTTGAAGACAACCCATTTCTACATGATGAATGTCAGAGAACATATCCTATGGGACTGCATGGTGCTGCAGTTACTGTCTCCCTGCAACCAGCTTTCATGTTTCCCCCTCGAGAGGCTCGTTGGGCCTTCAAAGATTCCCTCCTTTCATCCCTGTTGTAGCTGATGCTCAACGGACATTCTCTCTCCTGCTCGCTGCCTTGTCTATGTCATGGTCGGCTGGTCAGGCGTGGCCGGCTTATGATTCTTTGATCACCTCTCTGATCTCCTCCATCATTGCCAGGGGCACCATCTGATTACAGATTAAATGGATCTGATTTGGGCCCTGACCACAGGCCAAACACCTGCTCAGACCTGACAAAGTGATAAAAAGGGATGTACAGTCGGGATGAAACCAGTCCGGTCGACTTCCCGTACAAACGGACGCCAGGCCATCCGTGTCTGTGATTGAAGTACATCTTATACACAATGTATGCTGCAGGGTAGAGATATGCATTTCTATCACGTTCTAAAATAAAATCCTCCATCACCACGAACCTGAATTCATTTATAACAGAGAATATAATCGGCAAAGCTTCTCATCAGATATAAAAGCTTAACACCATATGCTACATTATAAATAAGACAGGTGATTTGACAGACTTAGCTGGCTCAAACTGCCCATTGTACAATGTATTTTAATGGGAGTAGCGCACAATGGTCTAAAGTCTTATCACACACTTCTTAATTATTTAAACACTGAATTGGGCTTCACTCCTTTCTTAAATTCTGTATTTTTAAACAACGCCAATAAATGAAAGTAAACTTTGTGTCATATGATGGAGAAAGTGACCAGTGTTGAATTCATCCCGTATATGTAATGGAACTCCTAACTAAATTATGCAGCAGTTCCAAATGATAAATTTGATTTATTCACTGGGCTGAAGTGAGCTCCGTGGATAAATTAAAGATTTGCTATGATTTTAGTTTTGCAGATAATGCAATTTAGTGACAGCTATAATTCGGAAAAAGTCCATCTTCTGACTTGGATACTGTGTCTATGACTTTTTTTCAGCTTTTAGCTTGGTTTTATGTATGTATGTATGTATTATTCTGTTATTTATTGTGTCTTACGTTTTATGTTTGCTCTTTAATATGTACAACACTTTTACGACTGCAGTTTTTTTTTAAGTGCTTTAAGTACTTGTTATCATCAGTCATTACAGAGCTTGATCTAGTGCTATAGACCAGTGTTCCCCAACCTTCTTTGCACCGCAGACTGTTGCGATAAACCTGTATTTTAAAGTAGGACTCCTGATATAGGCCGCCGTTAGCCAGCCCGCTCGGACCGGAAACAGAAGCGTTCGGGCCGGCTGGGACCGGAAACGGAAGCGTTCTGTGCAGTCTCGATGTGTCAATTGAGACGCGCAGCTGTTGCGGCGGAGAAGATCCGGTCAATTTTCAGAATAAAACACATTGACACGTGAATTGCAAAGATAAATTATGTAAATTGGTCATTCTTTCTCTGCGGCCCGGTACTGGTCCGCGGACCTGTGGTTGGGGACCACTGCTATAGACCAAACTGTCAATGCAAAATTGTTGCTAATGTGGTTGGTGTTTGGGTATGTTTTCTTCCCAGCTGACAAGCAAAAATTACGTCAAAGTGTGAAACTATTTTGGGCTGTTTGTGCAGCCTTGTTCACTGTGGCAACTGTTTCTAACAAAAACCTCAGAACTGTGTATAGCTGCACTCTGATTAGTCTCTCTATCTAACACTTAAAAGCAGGCAGACAATGTCAGCAATTAGCTTGTGAACATAAAGAGTCACAAATTTCCCTCGGGACTTTTCAAGAACCAGAACATAGGAGAGGAATGTGGATAATAGTCTTGGATTCCTCAGAGTGACAGGAACTCAAATTCAAGAGAATGCTAATGCCTATCTAGTAACAAGACAAGACAGACTGTTGACTATCTTTATGAGGCGATAATATGTCACTGTTATCATTTCAGTGTTTTGTATCATGACGGGCCTAGAAAATCAATTAATGCAATTTTAACAAAATTCAATCAATGAAAGCCATTCTTTTTCCTTATTTTCAGTTTGAGTGAAGACATTTTAGTGTTCATGGACAGCTTTAATCAATGGATCTCATCTATTCTGCTGGAGGTCCATTTTCTCCAATCACTGCGGGAACTAATCTCACTCAGAGCATCTCGCAGGTCTCTCTGCTGGAAAGTGCTGATCAGGATCTTATAGAAGCCTCTCGCTTGTGCAGAGATTGAACAATATTGCTTTAAAAGTAAGTGCACCGTCAAGCTGCCTCCCTTGTTAATACACAACTTGTAAAAAGCAAAATGTTACCTCAGCATGTGAATTTGTGCGGTGTTCTATATCAGGGATATGTGTTAGTACCTCAACAATCGCCTTAGCACTCAGTTGTGCCTTTTCAACCTTTTATATAGACCACTGAAGCTAAGCGGAAGCACAACAGCCCTAACCTGAAGAGTTGGTCTCAAAGAAAATCGACTTATGGAGCTATACTAACTGTATATTGATCTAGTTAACAGTACATATTATAATTTGAGCTGCTGCTTCTAATATTGATATCACAGGCAATTAAGTAATCATAAAAATATTTGCTTTTCAAGACCAGATACGGCATTATTTTGAGCCTGTCAAGATTTGGTTCATAAATATGAGTATCTGACCTTCCTGGATGGGAAACAAAAAAACAAAAACAAAAACAACAAGGAAAAACACAATTATAAGATACACTAGAAATCTGGGAAGGTAGACTGTCCTGTTTTTAACTTGACAAAGTATGTGTCTGCCACTGTCATCCCCTTTTTCTGCTCGACCTTGTGTTTGACAGTTCAGCCACGTTGTTGATGAGCACACGTGAGTGCAGTGAGAGGAGGTAACAGCCCTGTGCACTCAACCTGCCAGCACTGAGTGGAGGCCCCAGGGATGCTGGGCTGGAGGAGCACTCTACCCCCTACATCAATGCACATGTATCTATAGACCATATGTGTGTGCGTGCTTGCGTGTGTGTATCTTTGTGTGCGTACGAGCCTTTGCTTATGGTGCAGTTACAAGTCTATCAACCTTACTGTATATGATACAATGGTATGGTTCATTCTTATACATAGACTGCACATGGAATTGTCATATGCACCACTGCCACATGTATGGATTCCCACACATGCATGCATGCGCGCGCACACACACACACACACACAACACAACACATTATCTATCAGGGGTTGGACTTGACTCCTTAGTTCCCCCCGAATCCTAATTGTTCATCCTCAACATTTTGTATCGTTTTTCTTCAAGCTTTGGAACAGTGAAAAAAGAGGGAAAATACCTTTTCTGTCCCGATGCAGAAAACAGGGTCCATTAAGTCATGGTTCGAGGAGTTTGGTCTTTAAGAACTTGTGAGTCCTGACCTCAACTCCTTCAATCACCTTGAAGATGAACTCGAACAGAGTCATGCCCTCTCATTCACGTTCTTCTTGATGCATTCAACAACAAATCTCACAGATGAACTCCAAAATCTAGAAATCTTTTGTATATTTTCTTCCATTTTTAGTGTGGGTAAAGACCAGGGGCCTCATGTACAAAAAGTGCGTACGCACAAAAACGTGACATAATTTACCCCTCTTCTCCTAAAAAAAAACACGATTTTTTTTTCAGTGTGCGTGTCCACTCCTGTGTATTAAAATAATAAATTGAGTAATCAAAAAGGAGTCAAAGTTTTTGATATCCTCTTTGATATGCTGATGTGCTTCTATTTGAATTCAAAAGATTTATTACAAATACCACACATACAACATTTACGCATGAACCCTTATCTCACAGGGCTGAGTGGAGGTTACTGTATGAACACATTTGTTATGAGTTCTAAAAATACATGGTATTAACCTTTGTGGGGTGATCATTGTTAGCCGGATGTGCTCCCAGCACCCCTGAGAGAGCAGCGTCACCCATGATCGCAGCGATTCTCTCCTCGAGCGGCGTGAGGCCGGTTCTTCCGACTTTCTTTGGCCACACTGGCGGTGGGCAGCTGTCCTCTGCTTCACATCCACCTTAATGTCTGACCACGTCTTTTTTAGTTCAGCGTGTGCACACTATTCTGTCTCCACAGCATTGACAGCCGCACACGCGCTGTCCCATTCACTCCCCTTTCGCATGTTGTTAACGCCGTAGGACAGCGTGCCAAAGAGGATTTTCTTGCACACCTCCACTTCATTGAGCAATTTCACATTCAGAAAAATTATTTTTCTTCATTACCTTGCTCATTTTCCTTTTTTTCTGATCATGCAGAGATCGGCATCTCAGGTGCAGAGTTCATTTAAATGTGATTTGCATATTCAAATGTGGGCGTGGACAGGGAGGAGTCAGCTACTCCAACATGCGCTCATTTCCACGTTGATTGGAATGTACGAAGGAAATATGCTTGGATTCATGAGTACGCAGAATTTCATACATTTGGATATTTTTGTGCGTACGATGTTTTCTGGATTTGAGCGTACGCCATGTTTTAGTAGGAAATCCACGCAAGTCTTTGTACATGAGGCCCCAGGTTTTTTAATACGTTGGTCCATTTATTGGATGTTGGAACCTGCCCTCACAAATACTCTAATCAAATCACTTCCTCCAGGCCAGGTTCAGGCAAACAAACAAACAAATGTCTCTCTACATTGTATTTCAGGACTCACTGTATCATATTCTCTGCTGTATGTTTTACTGCTGTAATCAACTCTGAACAACTGTATATAAACTGTTGTGTTGATGCCTGTCGGTCAATTTAGTCTCTCGATATGGAGCAACTGTAGGGTATGAATACAGAACACATCCACAGCATGTCCTTCTCTCTGTCCGTCAGTTACCTTGCGTTCTGGCTTAGCGAAGCCACCCACTGTTCTCCTAAGGGGGATAGTTGTCCACTAGTGTACTTTTACTCTCACTCCAGCATTCCCTGTCCTCAACATCTCCTTAGCTTCTTTCTTTGAGAATTTACTTTCACAAGAGATCAGGAGATCATGCTGAGCCAGGAGCCCTGGAGCCCAGTAAGAGGCCATCAGGACTGGACGAGGCTGGACTCCTACAAAAAGGACGGAAACATACCTCAACAACAGGATGATGACAAATAGAAGCCATTAAAAACTGAAAGTGAATGAGAGGACCAACTACAGTGTTGTGTTTAAGGGGATTTAAAGGGAATTTGTGGCCTTATACTGTTACATTTTTCCATTCAAAGGTTTGAAATTCAACCATCTATTATCTGTCCCACGTGGTGGTGAAATAGTCCTTACAGCATACCTGTAGGGTATACACTTCACAAACGGTTTCACACAAAAGCGCAATTTAGTCTTCAATACACGCTTTTGTACAGGATTTTGGAATGCAGTAGAAGATAGAATACCACACAAGCACAGTGAAATTCGTAGGTTGAATAAACATGAAATGGAACACAGTAAATGTCTAAATGAATTATATCATGTCTTCTTTATCAGCTCAATTGTTTTGCAATGGTTGCTTGGGTAACTCTTAGGTCCTCTTCCATCTACTGTACAAATACACGACTACTATAGACTTTGAATATGCTCTTCATCCACACTGACTGCTGCATTACTGCTGCGGCACCAATAACAGCACACTTAACCTCACTTCTCCAGATGCCTGCCGTATTAGCATTTAGATGCATCTGAATTCGGAATGTTTCTCTCAAAGGGTTTACTTTAGTTTGTATATCTCAGGAATTGCTGCAGCATTAATGAGCATTAATAAGATTTCTTTTCATAGTAATGCAGCACCATAAAGTTGCTTTTCCCAAACATTTGTGGTTTTGTTGGGTCCTAAATCAGCATTATTTAAAAAAAAAAAAAAAATGCTGTAATGATTGATTAGACCCCTATCTCACTGGCGTGGAGACTAGTTGGCAACCTGATGGCGACTCAAGTGTCCCCTGGTTGCGGAGACGTCTCCGTGACATCACCTGGAGTCTCCTGGTGTTCTAGCCAGCTTTCCAGGGAGTCACGGTGAAATCGAACGTTCGATTTCATTGGAGACCTTTTGGCGACTCCTCATATGCTCACTATAGAGAAAAAAATTAATGTCATGAATAATCGTCACCAAAATGTATATGGGCATCTCTACCTATGTCCACTTCAACCTTTGAAAATATCAGAACGATTGCCCCAATATTTGGGATTTCATGGATGTCGAGTTTTCCTCTTATCCATCCATCCATTGTCTGTACCGGTTTATCCTCACAAGGGTCGCGGGCGTGCTGGAGCCTATCCCAGAGGCGGGGTACACCCCGAACTGGTAGCCAGCCAATCGCAGGGCACATAGAAACAAACAACCATTCACACTCACATTCACACCTATGGGCAATTTAGAGTCTTCAATCAACCTAGCACGCATGTTTTTGGGATGTGGGAGGAAACCGGAGTACCCAGAGAAAACGCATGGAGGCACACGGAGAACATGCAAACTCTACACAGCCGAGGCCGGATTTGAACCCGGGTCCTCAGAACTGTGCGGACCACCGCAATATAATGTATATTATATATTTTTGTAAGTGTGGAAAAAAAGTTGTGAAACCCTGCCATAGGCAATCTTTTTATAACAATGAAACCGGACTGACTAAGATGCTTGTAATAAACCTCACCATTAATGATTTGTGAATTACTTTTAGTCTTACCCAAAGAAATACATGGACAGTACAAATTGTTGTATTTTCATGTTGAGATCAAATTAGACTAATAAGGAAAGTTTGGTAATGTTCAACGATTTGGTAGTAATCTTACCTTTGCTTTGTTCGGCACATGGTCAAGCTGAAAAGCAATAACAGCTGTGCAAGAGGCTACATTTTACTGAAGAAAAAAAAAATTATGATCAAAACTTGGCATCGCAACATTTTGATGAGAACCAGGGTCAGATGATTTGCTGTGGATGTGCTGATAATGATATAATCATTTTTAAAAACCCCATCTAATTACTAGCATGCAGCTTGCAAGCTCATAATTCAAAATGCATAAACAGAGATATAACTAGAACTGATTTTAAATTACAGAGGTATTATTTTACCATCTTAATTTTAACAAAACACTCACCCCTTACACACTCACGTCACAGCTGCTGACTCAACAAATACTGAAGCTGCCCTTTAGCAAGGCACTAAAAAGAGACAATGACGGTTGTGAAAAGTCAGCGTTTACATGAGTCCGGAATGAGACGACTTTGGTTATATTGGGCAGAAAAGATGCACATAATGCAAAGCAAGTCAATTCAGCAGATATTTTCTTTCATAAATAAGAACTGCAGGATTGAAATCAACATGTATGAATAGCCGAAGCCACCATTGCAGAGATACAGTATGTTTGGAAGGAAGGCGAGGGAATAAAGAAGCCAAGTGCCATCCTTTGGTGTTAAAACCAAGGGTCTATTTGAGCTTGACTGTGTCCATTAGGAGGGAAGGGCGATATGTGAACCACAAGCAGCTCTCTTTAAGACTCAGCTTTACATTAACGACTACCTGCTCTCTTGAACACACAAAACGATCAATAGCAATATGGTGGTAGGAGAGGAGTGTCTGGGATTGACAGGCAAATATGAGGGAAATGTGTTGCAAGTTTACGGGAAGATAAACTTGGATCGATAGAGAGACAAAAACCTCTGATACAAGGGGGAAAGAGGATGGAGGAATGCCAGGCAGAGTTTACACTTGCCTACATCATCATACTTCATGGAGAGAAACATGTGGTGTGCTTGTCTTTGGTTGGCATTATCTCTTGCTTGGCAGACCTTTCTCTATGGAGCCTTTCCAATGACTATGTAGGGTTTCTTCTGGTATTGCAACGAATGTCTCTTTGTGATAGACTGGTCCAAGGTGTACCCTACCGATCAGGTCATGTCACCTTGCAACAACTTTCCACAAGCCTGCAAATAGTTGGATACTTTTATGTCTTGTGATGTCAGATGCAAGAAGTGCATTTTGGTTGTGTGTGACAAGAGTGACTTTCGATACCCATACACCTTACAGTATATGAAAAATCAATGAAGGTTGATGTAACTGCAGCAGCGCAACCACATCCCCCCCTCACTGAGCCATCACCTTATCGTGGCGGAGGGGTTTGTGTGTCCCGATGATCCTAGGGGTGTGGGGCTTTATGCCCCTGGTAGGGTCACCCATGGAAAACAGGTCCTAGGTGAGGGACCAGAAAATAGAGCTCAGAGTGTGAATCTGATCTAAACCATGCCTAAAATGCGTATTTGTTTTAATACAATCACTGACAAATCGAAAATAAAGAGTTTGTAGTGATTAAAAGATGCCCTGTGATTAATTGTCAACCAGTCCAAAGTGTACCCTGCCTCTAACCCAAAGTCACCTGGGATAGGCTCCAGTTCACCCACGACCCTAATGAGGACAAGCGCTAAAGAACTTGGATAATAATGGTGTTGAATTGCATGTGTCTACAAGGTTTTGTCAGTATTTGGTGGTTGTAACAAGATGTGTAAGAGGGTACGCTGTTAAGTGAAACATTTAATCTGCTTCTACCTGACAAATGTCAGGTTGTCGTGATGTATATAACCTCCACCATCTTTCCTGCATTCCCTTCACCCTCCATTTCCTCCCTTATTTCCCTGTCATAGCCCCCTCCTTTCTCTTTTACTCTCCCCATCCAAGCCTGTTTTCCTCACTCAAGCTCTGTGATGGCATCCTGTCAGAGAAAACCTGGACAACCAATATCCTCACAAACTGTGACAGACAGCGACAGATACACAGTTATTAGAATGGACGTTGAATCAGCGCATTGGGATTCAGAAAGAGAGGCAAACGCCAACTTTTAGTAAAAATATTGATTGCTGAAAAACTACCTGAAGCGCAGTGGGAGTGAACACAGATTAAAATCATGTCCAATCAAAGTGGATCCTCTCATTCCCTTTAAATTTGGCGCAATGACAGTCTTGCATGGAGACATCTGTGAACTCTGTCCATCCATTCTCAATACCGCTTATCCTGTTCAGGGTCACGGGGTGCTGGAGTCTATCCCAGCTGACTTCGAGCGAAAGGCGGACTACACCCTGAACTGGTCGCCAGTCCGTCGCAGGTCAGTGTGTTTGGCTATACAGTATGTCCACTGAGATTGAATGGCTACCAGTCCAGGGTGTACCTCGCCTCTTGGCCAAAGTCAGTTGGGATATGCCCCAGCTCACGCGCAACTCGCGGTTTAGAAAATGATAAAAGTCAAACCCCAGCTGTAGGTGACAAATAAACTATTAATAGCACCCCTGGTTGCAGTTAATTGCATCATTGTCTTTTGTATGTGAAAAGTGGGGATAAGAATTATCATCATTAGGAAAGCCATTTTCCTTTCAATAGGTGAGAGCCTGAGGCATTGAGCTCTGCTTAAAAACATGTTACTGGGTCACATTAGTGGACATTTAAGATCCACAATTGTTTGAGTTGGACCTGTCATAAACTGAAAGCCTGTTTTTTTTTCTTGAGTACTGCTTCTTTTGTGTTTAATTTATGACTATTTGTGTTGGTGGTCCTTGTCTCACAAGCAACCAGTTGTAGCTCCCTAAGGATGCAAAAAATTATCACAAGAAGGAAATTCATAGTGGCTAATGGCAATGCCAAAGTCCATAAACTGTTTTCATATATTTCCATTTTCGCCTTCTATTTTTGTGCTCTATCCGAAATAGTGCGCCACCAGTTTTACAAACACAGAAACGCATGCAAGCACAAGCTCACACACACAACCTTCAGAATGTTCTTAAATTAAATTCTTTCAGAGCTGACATCCAATACCTTACCATACCTCATTTTCCCCCTCTCTGTCTCTCTCATCTTTTTGTTTGCGTCTTTCTTATCTCCCATCTGATGGCCCACTCTTTACTTTCTCTTTGTTTTGCATCAAAATTATTTCTTTACGGGCATACATGAAATTGCCTGTACTTTCCATGTCCTGTTTTGACAAGTACCACCATCCCCCTTACACCATGGATTTCCTTTCTTACTTCTCTTCATTTGTGGCTGATTTTACACCCCCAATGCGCGCGCACACACACGCACGCACTACCTCCTTGCTTTCTGAAATTTTCACTTGGATTTCTGAACAGCACAATTGTTGATATTTTTTATTCTTCACCTTTTACTCTGTCTGCACTCCCTTACTTGTTTTTCTTCTCCTCTTCCATGCATCTGTAAACTTTCTTCCTATAGGTCCAACAGGGAGACTCTATTCAGATGAAGGTCACATTTGACTAAAAGAGAGGACACACACATAGGGGCAGTAAGTAAAGTTAGGGGATGTAGCCCCATTTAAGGTTGGCATAGGTGCTTTAATCTTTTATTTTCCATAAACCTGCATGTATACATCTTGTCTTATCCACAAGTTGTGTGTATATACTCACAAAAACATGTTAAAAAGCAAGTTGAAAGCCAAGTCACACACTTGGCTAACCCCACAAACTGTCTGGGAACAATATACTAACAAAGTCTTACAGATATTAGGAATAAGGAGAAATCAGGAGCTCCCAGCTTTCAAAAGTTGAAGAAAATACCAGAAATTTGCACTTGAAAGTTGACTCAAGTGTCACTGATGGTATTAGTGGTTCAGTTGTCCTTTCCCACAAAGAGACAGTGTGAATGTTAGTGGGAATTGCTGTCCGTCTCTTTATGCGCTCTGTGATTGACGGCGGCCAGTCCAGAGTATAGTCAGCTTCTCACCCAAACCCAGATATGATAGGCTGCAGCTTCACATGACGCTGAACAGGATAAGCGGTATGGAAAATGGATGGATGCGGGTTGACAAAAGTTTTACTTGAACACATTCTCTATGCACACACACAGCTACACACAAGCCTCAGCCCTCAAGGCTCACATACAGTGGATCCTAATGTTCAGAATGCAGCTCAAATAACCATGTCCTAGAGTGGTTTTGTAAATGCATGTGTACTCATGAGCGTGGACCAGGATCAGCATCATGTCAACATCTATGGCTCACTAGCTCACTAGTCACAATGAGAGTGCCACAGGCCATGCAGATACTATCAGCAAAATACTGTATGGGCTGGCTTGGGTTACACAGAGGCTGTGAACAAAGGAAGGACCAAAACCTCTGAAACCATCATACTTCAGTCACCGAAGTCAATAAACAAGCCTCTGGGAGTTCAGCTTCATAGCATTGTGCTACATTGACTTAAAAACAAATGTGCAATGTCAATTGTGCTGAAAACCTTGTCATAACTCCAATTACAATGAAAACTGTATCTTTTAAAGGGGAAGTTTGTTTGCCACAGGGGTATGCCTGGAATAAATAAGCCCATAAATGACTGGCATCTCATAAGTCACACCTTCCGTCTTCGATTGGTTGTTTCTTCTTGGGCTTGGGGGTTTCTTGTTTATCAAATTAGAGACACAAGCTGAGGCCAGAAATGGCGGATTTTTTTCACAAATCATATCTATCATGTACTAGTGTCAAGTCATAATGACTGTTTTGACAAATATGACAAAATGTGATTTTTTTGTGTGTAGAAAATTGTTAACTCCTGTAACGGACACGCCATTAAAGATGACACCCAGCACCACCAGTCTCGTGCAGTTCCGCATACCCGCCTTGGTGGATGACCACGGAGCACGGCAGATTCAACTTCACACACAGACGCTAAGTGAATTACAAGCCTAAGCATCAAAGCGGAGACATAGACAATTTCTTAGAATGTGGACGATAAGTGAATTACAAGCCCATCTGGTTTCGCACCAGAACGCTAAATTAATTAACTTCCACCACCAACCAGCCTGAAGAGGCTCACCAACAAAGACGTCTCCTTCCTGCTGTGTGCCGTGACAACTGCCCAGCTGGGTTGGGACAATGGACGGGGTACTAGCGACACCCACCGGTGGCGGAAAGCTACTGCAACTCCGGATTAACCGTCTTCACTGGACTTGAATGTGATATAATATTGTCAGAACAAGCCGGAGCTACTCACGGGCTCTTGTCTCGTCCGACCAATTTGCCAAAGACTGGCCCAGCCAGGGCGCCCCACCTCACCACGAGGTGACGAGGACACATCGGACACTTCCCCATTGCAGGGCATCCTGCCAGCGCGCCGAGCTACCCTTCTTAGGGGCCTGGGCACACTCCGTGGGGACAGAAGCGGGCACCACATGTCCGCTCCGAATGTCTTGAGAGCAGAGACACCCGGCTCCGGCCATCCTGCCTGGGAAGGTTTTGTGCTCCTTTTCTTTGTCTTCCTCCTTTCCGCCAAATCCACCTGTTCTCCGTGCGAACCTGCCGAACACCCGGGAGCTTCACCTGCCTGCCTCAATCGTGTTCAAGACACCTAAGTCCAACACGGCAGTCTACTAAAAGTACAGATTGGTGCATACTTGGGTTCAAATTAACGAGAACAGGAATCCCCAGCTATATGCATTGTCACTACAGGCTCATCCCACCTTCACATCACAAGTCAGTTTCCTTTGCCAATGTTAGTCTGTCCTTCGTTTGTTTTTTTTGTTTTTTTTTCTGTATTGCTGCCCTGTAGATTCCCCATGTTAGATCATTACATTTTCCATAAAATTCACTACCTGCATTGTTGTGTGTGTTTGGATTAGAGAAAAAAAAAACTCTGGTCGTCTAGAACTCTTATCTAATTCATGTAGCAACTTTCAAATTACGAGACTGAGGAAAAAAGGTTTGTCGTCACTTTGTCCTGAAGTTTTATACATCTAAAAAGTGACGTGGTGCCCCTTTCTGGATAAAATAGCTTGATTTATACCGCTGTAATTTAAAATGATGCTAAACGTATTAAGTATTAATTGCATTTTTTTATTTAACTAATATACGCTACACTCCGGCGGCACGGTGGACGACTGGTTAGAGCGTCTGCCTCACATTTCTGAGGACCGGGTTTCAATCCCCGGCCCCGCCTGTGTGGAGTTTGCATGTTCTCCCCGTGCCTGCGTGGGTTTTCTCCGGGCACTCCGGTTTCCTCCCACATCCCAAAAACATACGTGGTAGGTTAACTGACAACTCTAAATTGCCCGTAGGTGTGAATGTGAGTGCGAATGGTTGTTTGTTTGTATGTGCCCTGCGATTGTACCCCGCCTCCTGCCCGATGATAGCTGGGATAGGCTCCAGCACGCCCGCGACCCTAGTGAGGAGAAGCGGCTCAGAAAATGGATGGATGGATGGACGCTCCCCTTCAATAAAAAAAAAAAATCACAAATATTGCATTTTGTTGCTCTGTTGTTACTATATTCTTAGTGTTTGAAGGAATGTTAAGGAAATACATAATAAGGACTGAAAATATTTATTGTATTCTTTTGTTACACTAATGCATGTACCTTTATGAACATGTGGACATTTGTCCTGTCAAATCTCTTTCCTTTATATTCAATTGGCTCAGATCTACAGATCCCTATCCATTGATTTTATATACCGGTTGTCAGGGTCATGTGTGAGCTAGAGCCAGCGTATACTCTGGAATGGTCGCCAGCCAATGGTAGGGCACATGAACAAATAACCATTCACACTCACATTCACACCTATAAAGAACCAAACTGTCATATACTGCCCTGCTGTTCCATTATTGGAGCCGGGAGGGCGCTTTGCGTCCTCTCGCTCTCCCCCCTCCTCTCGCTGTTTTCAGCAGCTGTCAATTAGCCTCATCACCACCGGTATATAAGCCTGCCTGTTCCAAGAAATCCTCACCAAAGTATTGCAGTTACTTCCAGCGGTACCACGGCCCATTTACCTCACGTAAGTCACTCTATTCATCGTTCCCTTTTTTGACTCCTGTGTCTCCTTCTTCTCAGTTTTTTCCCCCGTGTTCCTGATCCACGTCATGCCTACCGCCAAGCCAGCCGCCTGTCCACGCCACCGCCTGCCAATCCACCTAGGACCACCACCATTACCTTTCCTCAATAAACTGTTCATCATTTTACATCTGCCTCCGCCTGCTCTTTGATCCAGCTGCTCCCAATACGCGACACAAACTCTTCAATTAAAGGTAGAGTTTGTAGTTAAAAAAAACAGCACCTCTGTCATAGATATGTTAAAACTTTCTGCATGACCTGGCAAAATATTATTAATATGATCTTTTGCAAAATCTTCCGTCTCTGGCTCCCATTGACTACACCCAATGTGCTATTTGAATTCAGTGCATTAAAATTGTCTTAAATCAGAAATCTTAGACAATACATTTGTTGTTGACCAGCATTATCTGACTGCATAGCAGCAAATTGGGCATCACTGGTGGAGTTTTCCTAACTATCTAAGTCATCCAGACGTCAGCTTTCCACTTGCTTCAACCAGGAGAACCCAGCAGCCAAAATACTGCAAGACTCTGCATAAATACTTGTGCACACTGACACTTATATATGCGTGCGTCCACACGCGGATCGACTTATTCACACCAAGCTAGTCGGCCAAAAATAACAGCGGAGCTAAGTTGGTTAAGTAAAAAAACAGGATTTTAAGAACACCAAACACATGCACACACCTCCACCTTCTTTCTGCCTGTCTGTGTGTTTGACAGTCAGCGCCATGAGGGACAGTGTGGCAAGCAGCCAGAGACTTGTGAATCAGCAATGACTAACAGTTTAAACCCGCACTTTCAGGGCTAATCGTGTGTACTTGCAGGTGGGGGAGGACATGCTTTCATGTGTGTGAGCATGCTAAGTGTACAATTCTAACAAAGCCTTAAAGTCTGTTAATATGTGTGAGCTACCATGCTGATACTATATAAGCCTTGCCCATCAGGCTCACTTGTGACAGCTAGGATCTTTAATTGCATTGTCCCTAATTTGATATTGTCAGAGCTGACAGCCCCCTGATGAGCTGAGTGAAAATGGAGCGAATATGTGCCCGTCATGTCCTCCAATGAGCCCCGACAGGAGCCCAATGTTGTGCTCAGTTTGATCTCTCCACAAGACAATGCAATGGGATGCTAATCGGATGCAGAGGCCCAAGATTTGAGCATGTGCAAAAGTGTGTGTCTGCGTGTGGAGTATGTGCACGTAACTGCACATCCGTATGGTCGTAATGACAACTATAATAAGTGATAGGACTGGAAGAGGCATGTGGCAATAAAAGTCCAACAAAATGATCTGCCAGTATCAGTTAGAGCTGAGCAGTCTCCCAAAACCTGCCTGATGACACACACTCACACTCCCTGTTTGGTGAACATCTGGTCAAGGGCAGAGCTGGATCACAGTGTACTCCCACCTCCCACCACCTGTAGTGAATCTTTGTCGTCTGGTGTGATTTAGTCATAAACCTTGACCCTTTTAAGTAAAGTATTACTGCAGGTTGTGAGTAACAAGCCAAAATTGAGGATGTCTCCATTTGCGCAGGCCATTATCAGTGCCGCAGCCCGACAAAGTCAATCCCCACCAAGATTTCTCATGAGAGTCGTCAATCCAGATTCAAGTAATGGATCAGTCAGTGTTGCATGGCACGACCGATATAAAGCTGAAAATGTGTACAAATTTGTCTTCCTATGCATATGAATACCGCCTCTACACTGTGTTATAACGTAGAATTAATAGGATGTAGGGTTTTCAAGATCGGTGTTGATCAGAATCATCTTTATTTGCCAAGTATGTACAAAAAGCATTTTAACTAGCAAAGATAGTGTCTTTTTGTTCTCACTATATTTTAAATGATGGGTCCACTTCTGAAACGCAAAAATGAACACATATTATGGAATTATAAGCGTTATATCAACATTCTAAATAGAGAAACCCCAAGTTATGTTAGCAACATTGAATAATATAAAATGGATACATATATGATTCCAGCATTAATCACAATGTTAATACAGTATTGCCTATTATTTATTTTTGTGCAACCGTTTGAAAATAAGGTAAATCCTCTTACTTCATGCATTTGATTCATCCATCCATCCATTTTCTGTACCGCTTTATCCTCACAAGGGTCGCGGGCGTGCTGGAGCCTATCACAGCTATCTTCGGGCGAGAGGCAGGGTACACCCTGAACTGGTTGCCAGCCAACCGCAGGGCACATATAAACAAACAACCATTCGCACTCACATTCACACTTACGGGTAATTTAGTCTTCAATCAACCTACCACACATGTACCCGGAGAAAACCCACGCAGGCACCGGGAGAACATGCAAACTCCACACAGGCGGGGCCGGGATTTGAACCCTGGTCCTCAGAACTGCGAGGCAGATGCGCTAACCTGTCGGTCACCGTGCCGCATTTGATTCAGAAATGTAAAATTGCTGCTGAAAATTGGTAGTGAGCTGTTTGCTATTTTGATAAATGACCTTACATTACCATCGCCACAAGAAAACACACACTTTTCCAACTCCAAATTTTGTAAGTGCAGCCCGCAGCACAGATGTTATCAAAGCCTCTGGCATTACAGCCAGGATGTAGTGACCGGATTTTTAGCAGTGGGAAAGAGCTGTTTAAAGCAAAAGCTAGAAGTACTTGGATTGTTTTTCGCTGCAGGGTTACCCCCTTTGTTGTAAAGTGTAATTTATTCGTATGTACAGTAACTGTCATAAAAACCACCTGCCAGTGGTAAAAATTGTTTTAACAATCTGTTATGTTAAACATTTTCCAACTAAACAGTTAAAGAAAAAAAAAAAGAGGCAGTATGTTCCAGAAGTTTTTGTATGCATGGTATGTTACATAAAGGAAGATACTTTACTGTCATCACAAGGTTAAAATATTTGATAGTTAGAAGAAACCCAATTATATGAGAGGAGTGAAGGCGTAGATAGAAAGGGCTCTGTGTGAATGCATGTGCACATGCGTCTGTGCGCGTGTGTGTGGCCTGGCGTGTGTTTATATAAGTGGAAGGATGTGATGGTAAAGCACTGGGTCGAACCCTGACCTTAACAATAACCATAACAACTTTCCAATAGTTGTCTCATAAAGGAAGAAAGGCGAACAAATCCCTGTTCCAAAGCACTCCTGCATCTTTCACTGGAGCACTTCAATTTCTGTCTCTTTTTCTCATTGATGATCTATCACAATCAACAACTTAACACTATCAGTTATTACGAGGACTTGGTCTGCTATATTTCAACAATATAGTGTCAACTGCATTTTATTAATTAATTTATTTATTTATTTTTATGAATAAGCATTTCCCATTGGGGTTCGGATGCTGAGGCTAAGCAGAACATTTAAACATTTCAATTATTGCAGCAGCTCGAAAGGAAAACTGGCCAGAAAGTACATTGCTCATAAAGTAAAGGGAAGATATAATAAACTTAATAATCGAGCGTAACAAAATGACCCCTCGTGGGTTTGTTATCTCATCAGTTGCATTCAAACGTTCATTCTGTCATGATCCTGTGTGATGTTTTTCCAGGCTCTGGGCCCGCTGACCCTCAGTATTTTTCCATTCCCTGGCAATGGTGGATGGGCGGAGCCTCCGACGCACCCCTGCCTGGCATCATGCTTAGTTAGGTTCTTAAGCGACAGATAGATGGAACCTAGTTGCTGGAATATTATTGCTCGTAGTTGTTGCCTGTTTGATTTTGTGTTTTGTGTCCATGTTTTGTCTTGCACTTGTTTTCAACTGTAAGCATTTCTGATTTTCCTTAGTCCTAGTATTATCTTTTCTTGTGTAGATTAGACTTTGCTATCTTGTCTCTGCCCAGTTCTCTGGACTTGCATAGTCCAGGAACTGCTCCCTTAGTTGTTTTATTACTGCTTTGTTGTATCGGCGACTAGCTTCCATTGCGCTCCGCCTATCCATCTCTGGTGTGTTTTTGTTTATTGTAGTTCACGTCAGCCTGTTGCTACATAGTTTTCATTTTTGTATTATCTTTCGTCATGTTGTTAGTGCACCCTTGGTTGAATAAATAGTTTACTTGCTCTTATTACTGTGTTGGCTCTGCTTTGGGGGTCAAAATTCAGTACATGTGACATGGTCATGAATTCACAGATGTTTCATCAGTCTGTGATTGAATTGTTCCATTTTAAGTATGATTCTGAAACCAGTCCTCAGTTGGATAATTATTTGAGTTTTACATTGACTGTTCTTTTTTTGTATGAACAACATATTTTCAACTTGAAAATGTCAATAATCAAGAGTGGGATGTTTGATAAAGGTGTATAATTTCCCAAGTAAAGCATTATTCCAAATCTATAAATTGTGTAAAGCTACTGATTAAATCACGAAGGTTAACATTAATATTAACTTATTTGAAATAACCAGGCAGCCATCCCATTTCACTCGCTTGCCACTTCACCATAGTCTACCTTTTTCCAACACCTGAGGAACTTCAGCTGAAATAGCAAATATTCACTGTACATGGGCGGAGTATTTTTTACTAAGGAAGAGTGTTATAAATCTATTCATGCATATAATAATTTCTGTCCTGTATGAGTGTTTATATTGTATGTGGACAACATGCATACAAGGTGTGTCGGACAAAGTATGTCAAATCCAAATTACAAACGAGTTTTCCCCTTCTTTGTGGGAACCAAAGAGATCTACAAAGAGATCCTGTGGAGTTTGCTTCATTCTGTGCACGAAGAGGCGAGAGTTGTGACGGGACAACTCGTGGCTTGTTCACAGCGCTCTGAGCATCTGAGAGTTCCTGGCCGAGATGAACATTGCTGTGATGGAGCAACCTCCGTACTCACCCGACCTGGTTTGGGATTTGGGATTCCCCAGCGTTGTCACTCACTTCGGCGAATGACCAATGAGCAGCCAGCGTCAGGCAGCGCCGTGCAGGCGGGGGAGGGACTTAACTGAGTGATTCGTTCAGTGTACTGAGGAACTGAAGAGTGATTTGTTCGTTTGTGATACGCTAAGGAGCCTAGTTCAGAATACGTGACAACAACGCATAGTCCTTCAATGAACGTGAACCTCAGGGATGGATCATTAACGGAATGAGGAAGCACTTGAATAATTTTGTGATAAAGAACTGAACGATTCAGTGAACAAATCTTTTGAACGAATCTTTTTAAAGAACTGATTCGAATGATTCAGTGCACTCAAAAGAACTGCTGTGCCAATCACTAGAAAGTGTGGCAGAAAAGGCTGGGAAAGAGTGTTAGTGTGTCCAAAGGGATTACTTCAAAGGTGAAAGTATATTTTCCTTCACCAGTCCTGTAACTTTTGTGACACAACTTGTATATAGATTGAGTGCTGGTGATAATTTATTTGGATTTGTCCTGGCATGTGTGTGAACTGTATGTAAATAATAGTGACATGAATCCCACTCTTTATATGACTTTCTGACTGTACTCTGTTGACACATTTTCTATTGGCCTGTGTGTGTTCCCTCTGGTGGGGCACATAGAGTCCCACTGAAACTTGCCCTGTCCCTCCATGGTAACTGCTGTGCCCTCTGAGATCTGCTTCAAGCTTCAGCTACAGTCCACAGGGACCGATGCCCCAGCTTGGCGAACAAAACAAATGAGATCACCTCCAACAACCTGCTATGTATCCCTCAACCCTATCTGACTTTATATGCAGTTGATGTGGAGTCTAATAAAAAAATATTTTCAGGTCCAATTCAACGCAGAATTTCATAACTAGTAAGTACAGACTACCAGGAATGCGGAACAATGTCAGACTTCGAGGGCAGCTTAGTGTCATGCTCAAGAGCATCAAGACAGAGCTCAGGAGACACCACCCAGCTCCCACTCACCTACTGTATATTTTTTGGGTCCATAGTGGGCCTTGAATCTTGCTTCCATGCTAAATCTATGTGGACTGAGCTATTATCATCTCTTAAGGGTATAATCCTGGAACCATATTGACCCTTCTGCGTTAAAGGCCGAAAACGTTTGCTGTCACCTTCCTAAAATATATAAATTTGTCTTAAAAATTATAAATGTCGCAAGTCTATGCAGGATTTTGCACCAAAAGACCTGTTAGGCGTTTAGAAAACATGAAGGCTTTGGTTGAAGTTATATTTTTGACATTTTCCCTTCAGTATTGACCACATGGTTAGAGTTAGTGAAGAGTAGATTTATCGCCTTGGAGTCTTAGAACTAGGCTGACTATTGGAGACTGCCATTGTCACAGCACTGGAATTGTAAAAAATATTACACAATGTTTGTCCATACTAAATAAACAGCAACTTTACACGCTTCAGCTTCCAGGAGGGAAAAAATGAGACTCCCACAGGGATGTTATTAAAAAATGTCTTGACACAAACAGAATAACTTATTTAATATTTGTGTGAAGACTTTCTGCTTTTTCCAATGTATGCAGGTACCTGCACCCATGCACACAAGGATTCAACCTACTTAGCCCAACATAATGATGCACATAATCACATCCATGGAGCATGAGACAAAAAGGAGTCATATCCTAAAGGATTATCCCTGTTACATTCACGTAGACCCAGATTTCATGCACGCAAAGATGTTTGTCCACACAAGCAGGAGTGCAGCATTCTCAGACTTGCAACAAAATCAAAGATGAAAAAAGAGACATGATAGACTAATACTCATGTATTCATGAATACAATAATAATAAACTGAAGAAAGTGACGCCCCCTTCGAGCAGCTGAGGTCATCTTTATTAATAAACCCTCTGACAACAAACACAGTCACATCAAGGCCCTCATCCTCCCTCCATCCCCTCCCCTCCTCAGCTCCTTGTGAAATGGCACTTGCCAGACTGACACAGTAGGGGTGGGAGGTCTGTAAACACACACACACTCACACACACGCACGCACACACACAATGCAACATGGCCAGGAGACCTTGTGTCAGTGATCTGTGTCTGTGGGTAACAGAGCGGAGCAGGTGATAGTGTGTGTGTGTGTTTGTGTGTGTGTGTGTGTTTCAGTGAAGAAGAAGAGAGAAAGGTTTGAGAGACAGGAAGTTTGGCCTGCACACGTGCACTAAGAAGCTCTAAGAAATATGCCCTGGCTCATTTGTTCCCACTGACAGCAGAGGAGAGAATCGCTACAAGATGAGGCTGAGGGAGGATGACAGGTGTGTGTGTTTGTACGTGTGTGCGTCGATGTGTGTGTGTGAGGGAGATATAGGCAACTAAAATGTGCATGAAATCATGGGAATGATTGAGTCTGCTTATATTGTACCTCTGCAAATGAGCAAGAGTGTAAATGTTTTCAAGTCATGGTGTGGTGGAGAGTCCTGTATGTGTGCTCTGCAGAGGTTATTCTGGCACATTAAAGCTTGACCCAGGATCCTTGAGGCACCCATCAAGTGCCCCTGAGCTATCTCACACACACTTGATCATTCACTGTGAAAAGCCCCTCTGTGCAACAGAGATTATTTTGTTTGCAAGCAGGGCTCAGACAGAAAACTTTATTTAAAACCATACAACGGGCTGTTTTTCACAATGTGTGACTGCAGGGTCTGGTGATGTGAACTCCAATCAGGATGTTTGAATTATCCATGTGTTAGCTGAAACTGTACAGCTGTGTATATTTTACCACTGAGGCCATAAAAACAACTAATAGCATGTGCAAAAGAGATCTATTACATTATATTGATTGGGCTGACGTGCGAGCATTTGATGACTTGCAAGTAAAAAGTCTGGATTGCTCGTGTTAGAACTATTAGTGCTATAGTTAGCTAAGGTGTTTCTACTCCCTGCTACATGTTTTATATTTAGGTAATATCACAGGCTTTAGTGTTAAGTGCTTTTTGCATATTTTAGACCCAACCGTGCTCTTTGGCAGGTAAAAAACAAACAACTTTCCATCCAGGAGGCAAGCAACGCGGTCTTACTTCTTTCAACATGTTGAATGTTCTGGTTCACCAACGTCTTGTGTGCCAGGGTTTTCCTGTGATTAATTCATTCAAATCATCGCATGATTTTGGTTTAAGTCAGATTTTTTTCTTTGGTGGCTTATTAAGAGTGTCCTCTGACCATTCCAAAGAAGGAACCACTGCAAACACAAGACACATGACATCCCGTGATGCTACTTGTTGACTTCCATAAGACTGTGGAGCTCTCTCAACTGTGATAATTTGAGGCTGAAAACTGATAAGGACGTCTCCAAGTGCTGTAAATAAAGTATGTTCCGCCTGTTGGTAACCTCAATGTGTACCCATTATAAAACATAGATTTAAAAAAATAGCTCAAACTTAAAATAATAGCATTCATAGCAGGGTCGAGAAAAACAAAGAGCTAGGAAATGTGTAAGGATGCAGTCTATTATGTATATACTTATGAAATATACTTATGACGCTTAATTCTCCAATTAAAGGGTACCAAAAATGGAAAGAGTGGCTCAGTTATTACCCCCCAAACTGACCTTGGTGAAAAAAGGGGCTTTAGACAAACAATGGCGGCAACTACACTTCCAAAGAGACAGTTTTGTTGTTGTTGTTCTTCGTCTTCTTGCTGCAAACATGAGTAGCCCATGTGACAGATTACTAAATAGGTTAACTTGGATTACTTGTACAACCCCAATTCCAATGAAGTTGGGACGTTGTGTTAAACATAAATAAAAACAGAATACAATGATTTGCAAATCATGTTCAACCTATATTTAATTGAAATACACTACAAAGACTTTATTGTTTTTAGCAAATAATCATTAACTTAGAATTTTATGGCTGCAACACATTCCAAACAAGCTGGGACAGGTGGCAAAAAAGACTGAGAAAGTTGAGGAATGCTCATCAAACACCTGTTTGGAACATCCCACAGGTGAACAGGCTAATTGGGAACAGGTGGGTGCCATGATTGGTTATAAAAGGAGCTTCCCTGAATTGCTCAGTCATTCACAAGCAAAGATGAGGCGAGGTTCACCTCTTTGTGAACAAGTGTGTGAGAAAATAGTTAGTTTAAGGACAATGTTCCTCAACGTACAAGTGCAAGGAATTTAGAGATTTCATCATCTACGGTCCATAATATCATCAAAAGGTTCAGAGAATCTGGAGAAATCACTGCATGTAAGCGGCAAGGCCGAAAACCAACATTGAATGCCCGTGACCTTCGATCCCTCAGGCGCAGGCACTGCATCAAAAACCGACATCAATGTGTAAAGGATATCACCAGATGGGCTCAGGAACACTTCAGAAAACCAATGTCAGTCAATACAGTTCGGCGCTACATCCGTAAGTGTAACTTAAAACTCTACTATGCAAAGCAAAAGCCATTTATCAACAACACCCAGAAACGCCGCCGGCTTCTCTGGGCCCAAGCTCATCTAAGATGGACTGATGCAAAGTGGGAAAGTGTTCCGTGGTCAGACAAGTCCACACTTCAAATTGTTTTTGGAAATGGTGGACGTCGTGTCCCCTGGGCCAAAGAGAAAAAGAACCATCCGGACTGTTATGGACGCAAAGTTCAAAAGCAAGCATCTGTGATGGTATGGGGCTGTGTTAGTGCCAATGGCATGGGTAACTTACACATCTGTGAAGGCACCATTAATGCTGAAAGGTACATACAGATTTTGGAGAAACATATGCTGCCATCCAAGCAACGTCTCTTTCATGGAAGCCCATGCTTGTTTCAGCAAGACAATGCCAAACCACATTCTGCACGTGTTACAACAGCGTGGGTCCGTAGTAAAAGAGTGCGGGTCCTAGACTGGCCTGCCTTCAGCCCAGACCTGTCTCCCATTGAAAATGTGTGGCGCATTATGAAGCGTAAAATACGACAACGGAGATCCCGGACATCAAGCAAGAATGTGAAAGAATTCCACCTACAAAGCTTCAACAATTAGTGTCCTCACTTCCCAAACGTTTATTGAATGTTAAAAGAAAAGGTGATGCAACACAGTGGTAAACATGACCCTGTCCCAGCTTTTTTGGAACGTGTTGCAGCCATAAAATTCTAAGTTAATGATTATTTGCTAAAAACAATAAAGTTTTAATATCTTGTCTTTGTAGTGTATTCAATTAAATATAGGTCGAACATGATTTGCAAATCATTGTATTCTGTTTTTATTTATGTTTAACACAACGTCCCAACTTCATTGGAATTAGGGTTGTACAATGATGCAGCATCTCATCATGTGAGTCCCATCATGTTACAGAAGTATCTGTATGCCTGTATAATGGTATGTTACAAAAGGAAGATACTGTACTGTCAATAGTTATGTCAAATCAGATTTTCCAAAGAGATCTTCCTTAACTTTGCATGTGCTGCATTGTAGCAACAATGGATCATGGTTTTGCAGTGATGCAAAGTGTATAGAAAATTTTAGCAGCAACTAACATGACAGTGACAAAGAAATTATTATTTCACCAAACCAAGGTTGTTTTATAGTATTTCTGCTTGCTTTGGATGGCAAGGGGAAGTTGGAAAGGAGACAAACCCAAATCAGCTGACTTTGAGCACACTGTTGGTGCTATGAATTATGCAACTGGAACCATCCAAAACACTTTTTTCTACAGTGTTTCAGTGTTTTCTCACGACTCAGTGAGTAATTACATACATGTGTTTGTAGGTTTGATGGCTCCTCGAAAAACAGTGAACCGATGCCAGCATTAACATTCAGCACCATGTTCTGCTGCATACTAACTGGTAAACAACTGTCAACACAAGCACCATGACCAACAAGGGTTACAGTATATCTTGTCATGACATCGCACAGCAGGCCTGTAGCCAATGCTACAAAGTGTCAAGACTTGTAAAGATGAGATGCTGAAACGTGATCATGCTGTTACATTGTAGCCATATCCAATGTGCCCATTTGCACAAAGTGAGATTTTAAGAATACATTACATTAATATATTGATATGTATAATATGTATGTGTGTTTGTGTGTCTGTGTCGGACACACAATTGGAATATATTGAAGTACATATTGTAGGAGTACCTGAAGGTGTTCAGAGGTTTTACAACAATTTGTGATTTTGTCATTGAAATGAACAAATGTTTGTTTTCTCCCTCCTTGCAGTTTATTCTTGTCAGAATGGAAAACCTGAAGCAACATTTACACCAACTTGTGACATCCAATATATATAAAAAAAACGAGCTGGCAGCTTTCACCACTGAGGTTTTTTTTTTTTTTTCTTTTATGGGCTGTAGAAGCTGCTTACAAATATAGTTGCTTCATATACTGTACTGTACATCTCAGTCACTGTTGGCTATATGAATATCAGCTTTATAGAATTCTGCTAAAATATTAAGAATAAGATGTGCTGTTCATGAAAGATGCCATTACATGTAGCTTTGAAGCTATTATTTTTGTTTATTTATAACTTTTCGTCACAAATAGTTTGGTATAGACTTACCTCATTTAATTTATTTTCCATCCTCTGACCTGTCATCCACTCAAATCGTCTTCTGTTTGGAAGGTGGTCATTGTTTTACTATATGTACATTTAAAACACAGGAGTAAAAATGTATTCTGGCAATACTGATGCCTTTTAGAAAGTAAGTGGCAATTCAACATTTCTGCAAGCTCAGTAACCTTTCTGGTGGTAAAAACTTTCTAAACAAGTGTGATGAATTAGAAATGTCATGAAAGTAAAAGTCTATTACTATTGACACATTGATAATTCAGGTTTCCACTCTTTTGATGTTGAGACAAAATATCCAACAGTTCAACACCACATACTGCTGTGTATCGGGGGTGAGATTAATTCTGACTGTCTAATCATTATTTTAATTTTCTTTGGTAACTTTTTTGACAGGCAAAACCTGTAACGTGAAAGTCAACTTGGCAGATTCACAGATCAACATACAATCTGTGGGAAAATAACAGTGCACTGGTACCTTGACTTATTTAGATACGCCAAGTGAAGTGAAATAAAGTGAAATAGAGCCACAGTCGTATATTCACTTTCAGCCATTTATTGAATGGGACAAACACATACAAAATGAAAACATTCGCAAGGGGCATGGCGCAGACGCTAAACCTGAAGTAATTGCGTGATTCACTGCCAAGGTGACTTACTGCAGCTCCAGACATCATTCACTTCACATTCTCTTTTATTATATTGTATTACAGTTTTTTTTTTTGTATATTGCACAGTATTATTGTTATTTATTAAAAACCTGTCACAAATAATGCCATTTGTAAGGGAAGGTACCACTGTATTTGCAAACATGCCTCTGAATAAAAGTGATCCACACTTTGAGCCCTCACATGCTGTCAACACTAAAAATAAAAGCTCAGCAGTCGGTTGGAGATGGAAAATTGTCTTCGGTCTGCTTAATGGAAGCCACATCAGCAGCACACAGCCCAAACCAGTGGTGGGCTAACGACACAGAAATGTTGGCAGCTTTCAGATACAAATTGGTGTCAATAAAAACCATTTATTATTTTGCCTTTTATTAGACTGTAATTAAGAGATACTGAATGTGTTCAAAGAAAAACAACTTTTCAAAACGCTCTAACAATAAAGCTAAAAAAACAAACTCCTGTATATGGTTCCCCACCAGAATGACTGAATGAGCTTCATGGGGTAAAAGTAGGACATTATGTTAATGCAGTAGAAAAAGTTGCAGTTTATGGTAGAGTGTGTGTGCGTGTTCATGCATGCACCGTTTAGAGAAAGCCTGCAGTAGGTATGCAGAAGCCAACCAAGTCAATTAGTCTCCACCTCTATCATTTCACATTGAATTTTTTTCGCTCTCACATTTTCTTAATGACTATCTTCCCCCTTCTATACAATTTATTACAGTTTTCTGTATAAGGCATTTCATGAATGTTCTTGTACTTCCATGCTTGGCTTTATTTACTGTACATACTGTATTTTCATGACCATAAGGCACACTTAGAAGTCTTACATTTTATCCAAAATGGACGGGGCGCCTTATAATGTGGCGCGCCTTATGTGTGCACCGAGTTCCAACATCTATAAATGTGTGATGAGCGCTCCGCTTGACTTTTTTTTCGCCATTTCCTGCCGACACGCTGCTTACACAGAGGAAAAGTGGACGTGGCTGAGGACAGGGCAAGGGTGCGTGAAGTAGGACGCTAAAGCCACAAGATCAACGAAACCATGGTTCGCAAGTGGAGGAAGCAGGAAAACGAGCTTCGCCAAGTCAAGAAGACGAAGCTGAGTTTCCGCGGAAAAAAAAGAAAAACAAAACGCGGAAAAAAGGCGAGGTGGCCCGAGTTGGAAGACCAACTCGAGCAATGGATTAGTGAGCAAAGAACAGCCGGGAGAAGCGTCTCTACAGTCACCATTCGACTGAGTGCAATAACTCGTGGGTTGCCATCATTCCGGGACCGCTGGACATCTGTGTAAACAGGGCGTTCAAAGTGAAGTGAGCGGCGTGGGAGCCATGGATGACAGATGGCGAACACAGCTTTACTAAGACTAGGAGGCAGAGCCAGGCGAGTTACGCCACAATTTGTAAATGGATTGCGGATGCTTGGGCTAACATGTCTGCTTGCACTGTTGTTCTAGCTTTCGCACGGCAACGAGACTGACTCGAACTTGGTGTGTTTGATTGAGAACTTCCCCAGCTGTTCATTTCGGATAAAGAACAAAAAATAACGTGAGTACATTGTTAAATACTTCAATAAAGTACAACCGAACTCAGTTTTGATCCCGCTGCCTTTTTAAAAACATTGTTTTAGTGTACATGTATGCTACCGTATGTTTTAAGCTAGTGTATGTTTTACCATGTCTGCGCCCAATAATACGGTGCACCTTATGTATGTGTTAAATGCAGAAATAGACCCCGTAACTTAGACTGCGCCTTTTAATACGGTGCGCCTTATGGTCATGAAAATACAGTACTCAAATTGTTTTTTCAGTTGTACACATCAACAATACATCCTGCCGAGAAGATTGATGCCTCCCATATGTACCAATGAGAAGATTATAGATTATACATTACTGTATCTATCATTGGAGAATAAACTATTGAAGGGGCTGTTTCCTTTTTAGACTTCTGTTTCTGTTTCTTTTGGGTGGGTAATTTGCTGGTCCAGAGAGATTTTGTTTAATGCTGGGGGTTTTTTTTTTGTTGTTTTTTTTTTTTAAGTACAGTGAACCCTCGCATATTCGCAGTTCGCCATTTGCAAATCCGCACATTCATGGGGGAACATTTTTGGGGGGAACATATTCTCCGTTATTCACTTAAAATCTCAGCTATTCGCTGTTTTTGTGCTTAGGGCAAAGTATTACTTTGGCGCCATTTGGTGGAATTTTGCTGTTGGCTTAACTCATTGATAGTGTTTTTTTCACCTGCGTCTGAGATGTCCTGTTTGGTCAGCGGTGCCTGAATACACCTCGTGCACTTTAAAAAAATGAAACTAAAAGTGAGTTTGATGACTTAATACATTTTATGGAAAGCGCTAGTGCGCATTTTTGCTTATCCAAGGTGCACACCGTTAAACAACCCCCCCCCCCTCCTACCCCCCACCCCCATTGACAACATTTTCCTGGAATGAAAGAAGAAGAAGTATAAGAAGAAGAAGAAGGTGATTAAAAGGGACAAGTAGCAGTTTCATATAAAGTTATTAACCAAAGTCATTTTAGGTTAACATTATAATCAGGAGAAAACACCTGGTCTACTTTTGTGTGAGAGCCATATAAATCATCACCATAAACTATTACAACACGCACTTTATACTTGACATTTGCATGTGCATGTATTTGTGTGTGTGATGTAGCGTGAGAATATATGTGAACACGGTCTTGTGTCAGAATGTTTCACTGGATATTTTTTGTCGCGCGCACACACACACACACACACACACACACAGGTAGAACTATATATCAACAGAGGAACAAATACATTAGGACGCACGCACACTAATTCCCATTCCCATTACAGCCACAAAGAAAGAGTCATGCAGGCTCAGTGAAATAAAGGCAGAAGCACACACAGACACAAAGCGAATGCATACATATTACAACAGAGAAAGAAACAGTGTGACAGACGCTGTGGACCTGGCAGCACGCATCAAAGCACCACAATCAGTTCAAGTGGTCCAAAAAATACAAATACAATCTTCATGAAGCCTAAACCTCATGCAATACTCCACAGTGAATGCAGCTTACAAATGGACAATGTTGATTCTGCATAATACATGAGGCGTTCAATAACGCGGCACAGCAGATGGAGAACAACACAAATGCAGCAGAAGCAAAAGACAAATTACACACATGGACACATAGCTAAAAGTTCAGGTACTACGTACTCACTTAGAGACACAAGTAAAAGGAGACATACTATGCAATATTTGTTCACAATTTAAAACAGGTCCCAGGTCTCTCACTAAAAGGTGTCTGACATTCTTCTATCCGCATACACAAAGGATGAAGAGTTGCATCACACTTATCATTTTGGGGGGGTGGGTGGTATAGGGGGGGTTTGTCTCGTGCAAATGACAAGTATGGCTTTCGACCGCAGGCTAACGCTTATCTGTGCTAACAGAAGTAACGAAGAACATATAATTCATTATTGTATGTAGGTAGGTATTTTTCCAGTATGTGTGCTTCATTTGAATAGTTATTTTTCTGATGGCTTTTATATCTAATCACTACATTTGAAAATACATATCTGTACATTCTACTTCTTACTTTTTAAAATTAGGTTCATTACTTTTATCAACCTTTGTGGACGATGAACCAATGTATAAAAAAAATGAAAGCATTGAGAGGTAAAGTTAACAACAATTTCAATCTTGATTGATTGATTGACCTTATAAAGTAGGAATTTATAAAGTAGATAAAAAAAAAAGGGCCAGCAGCGACAGAGAAATGTGAACCAGAGAGCAGCGATGATTCGGAGATGATTATCCATCAATGGACTTTGTTGAGAGAATTATTATATGTTGTCGGCCTCGAGAATGATTGGTAGTGAATATGTTGTGTCTTGCACTGGCCTAAAAATCACCAGCTTCTGGCATTCAGAAATTCTCAGTCTAATCTGAAAAAACACAAATCGGTAATGTTTTTGTTTTTTTTAAGCTAATTTTGCATTTTTTGTTATTCTGTTTTGTTTTTGATTATCTAGGCTGTGTCCATAAAACATTTTGGGGGTTGTGCCAAGTTATCAAAATGGGTAAGCATGAATTTTTACTTTTGTACTTAATTCTATTTCAGTCTGTACTTTTTACATAAGCAGTTGAATCAGCACTTCTACATTTACCAAAGCATTTTTTATAGAAGTACCGTAATTTCTCGTGTATAATGCAAATTCCCAACCCCCCAAAAAATTGTCAAAAGTCAATAGTGCACATTACACATAGGTATAGGGGAAAACAAAACAAACGTTCCCCTTTTTCAAATGTATGCCGCCATGTAGTGGTTATGAAAAAGCTGTGCTTTTTCAGACCCCCCTACATTTTTCACTCTTTCTTATATTGTAGCCATTTGCTAAAATCATTTAAGTTCTTTTTTTCCTCATTAATGTACACACAGCACTCCATATTGACAGAAAAAAAACGGAATTGTTGAAATTTTTGCAGATTTATTAAAAAAGAAAAACTGAAATATCACACAGCCGTATTCAGACCGTTTGCTCAGTATTTAGTAGAAACACCCTTTTGAGCTAATACAGCCATGAGTCTTTTTGGGAATGATGCAACAAGTTTTTCACACCTGGATTTGGGGATCTGCCATTCCTTGCAGATCCTCTCCAGTTCTGTCAGGTTGGATGGTGAACGTTGGTGGACAGCCATTTTCAGGACTCTCCAGAGATGCTCAATTGGGTTCAAGTCAGGGCTCTGGCAGGGCTATTCAAGAACAGTCACGAAGTTCTGAAGCCACCCCTTCGTTATTTTAGCTGTGTGCTTAGGGTCATTGTCTTGTTAGAAGGTGACCCAGACTAAGGTCCCGAGCACATATCCATGTACTTGGCCGCATTCATCATTCCTTTGATTGCAACCAGTTGTCCTGTCCCTGCAGCTGAAAAACACCCCCACAGCATGATGATGCTACCACCATGCTTCACTGTTGGGACTGTATTGAACAGGTGATGAGCGGTGCCTGGTTTTCCCCACATACCGCTTAGAATTAAGGCCAAAAAGTTCTATCTTGGTCTCATCAGACCAGAGAATCGTATTTCTCACCATCTTGGAGTCCTTCAGGTGTTTTTTTTCTGCAGTGCTCATTTTAAGATGCATAGTTTTGTAAACTTTCACCAAAGACAACATGGCTTGATACGAGTAAATGGGTTGTGCCCACTGTCTAACTACCTGGGCTTCCTTCTACCGCCCCGCTGTCGTCAGGTGCTGTGTTTGGCTGTGACATTATGTCACTAACAACGAGGGTGAGTTGACTTGTGTGCTTATTTTTATGATTATAGTCCACAATCATCATTCGATTTTGAAGTTGAGCCTTCTAACGTGATTTTAACTCGTATATCATCCCCTCATTTTGTTTGATTCCTTTTAGCGCATCTATTCGACACGCACAGAGTGTCTGAGAGCAAAGGGGTGGCACTTATTATTCAAGTTTTGAAGCCTGATTTTACATACTTAAAAAAAAAAATATTCATTCAAATTTGGCAGGCTTGTTAACATTACCCTTCTCTGTGGTGTGTCAAATTTACATGACATTTTTTGGGACTGTTAAGTGCTACTTTAATTTCGCACTTGATGGGTGGGCAACCCTCCAAAGACCCAACTATTCGCAGACAAGTAATTAAAAAGTAAATTGTCTATAATATGTCCACTTTCAATTCTGAACACACACAGAATTTTACTAACTACTTCAGCACACAAGGCCCAACCAGCATTTACAAATAAGTGGCTGCTACTTAGTATGACTGTACTGTGCAATCTGGTCTAAAAATGTCCATTGTGTTTATATTTACTGCAAACTGTAGCCAGTTACATGTATACCTAGACACACCCTCAGAGAAACACACACCTCCACTCTGGTTATCCATCAGTGTGTCAGGGGAACACCTGGTAAAGAATATAGCAAATCAACCACATCTCCCTTATCCAAAACATACACACACACACACACACACACACACACACACACACGCACAGCAGCTAACTGAATTTCAAAATTAATTAATTAAGAAGCTAGGCCATGTCCCAGAGGGAGTTAAACTAATTATTTAAGAACGCTAACCTTCGTACACAAATCAAATGTTATGTAGTAGAAATATAAAAAAGTGGGATGAATAGAGGCAGAGCAGTGGAAGACTGGGAGTATGTGAATCTTAAAAAGGAATAGATTTAACTCAGTTGATGTAATTTGATAAGATTCTACCTCCTTTAACTCATAATACTCAAATAGTCATTGCTGTAGGAAGAGGGGAGGAGAACTGATCGGGCAGAGACAATGCAAGATGGCTTTCTGTGGATTTAATAGAGATTCCTCCCCATTTCTTCCTCTTTGTCTCTTTCTATTAGTTTAAAGCCTTTTATTTGTTTTTTATTTTTTTAAGAGGCGTGCTATTGATTATTTGACAACACGCAGAGATGAGTTGAATGTGTGTGTGTCATTGTGCGTTTATTGCAGCTTGTCTGGCTTCAGGCTAAAAGTTAAAATAAATAGAGTGCCTTTCTCTCCTCCCTGTTTTTTTTTTTAAAACCATCTACAGTAATAGGTACAAAAACCATGGCATGCTAAAATATTAAGTACAATCAAGGGGATGAAGTGAATCCAAATGGTAACAAATTAACAATATTGTTACAATGGCAATAAAGTGAGGATGACCATACTACACATGACAGAGAGATGTAAACCCTTCTGCACAATCGTCACTCTACCAGCTCATCACACTATTAGTCACTTTAAATTGTTCTAAATTACTTGAGGACTCTGCATCATTTGCACAATGCCATTATATCAGCATTAAGCACTTTCATTGCTTAATGACTCTACTTACTTGTGTTTTTTTATGTCCTAAATGTATATTTTGTCATAGTGGCTATTCGTTGTCATACTAGAGTGGCTCCGACTACCAGAGACAAATTCCATGTATGTCTTGTAATATACTTGGCCAATAAAGCTGATTCTGATTTAAGATTGAAAGCCGGCATCATTGATGAACAGCCAGCCGACAACGAGACTGACTCCAACGAGTGTGAGAGGAAACCCGGCATGTTTGATGGCGAAATTGCCCAGCTGTTCAATTCAGATACAGAAGATGAGGACTTTGATGGATTTGTGACAAAAGATTGATCAAAAAATAATGTGAGTGTATTTTTAAATACGTAGTAGAATAAAGTTCAACCAAACTCACCGTTTTGCTTCCGTTACCTTGTTTTAGTATGCGCCGAATAATACGGTGCGGCTTATGTATGGCTTAAGTACAGAAATAGACCCCGTAATTGAGACTGCGCCTTACAATCTGGTGCGCCTTATGGTGGGGAAAATAGGGTAGTTTAAGAAAAATCATAAACTAGTCACTGAAGCTTTGGAAACAGATTTAGACCTGATGCAGAAAAAAACTGGAGTACCAATGTACAGAGAACCAGATAACCAAGATATGCAACTGATCCAAAATTAGTGCACTATTGAATATAGTGGACCGCCTCTATTCACAGGGGAAAGGAATAGGACCGCGAATTGCGAATATCCACTGACAATGGATGCCCATTATAATTGCATAAAAAAAAAAATTATGTTCAGCCCAAAAATGGTTGAATAAGCCGCCGATAAGAAGAAAAAATTGAAAAAAATACACAAATAGGTGAATCTGCGGGTGCCGAGCGAGTATGCGGGGGTCCAGTGTAATACTGAAAAAATATATAATGTGCATAAAGACAGAGCTTTGAAATGCAACAAAAAATATGAACAGGACCAATAACACCAGGAGAGGGTGTTTGATGAGGTTGAGGCCAAGTCTATCTGCTCATTCCATAGCAAACTCACCCAAACATGCCTTTTTAGACTTTGCTTTGTGCGCTGGGGCACAGTCATGCTAGAACAGTAAAGGGCCTTCCCCCAACTGTTGCCACAAAGTTGCAAACATAGAATGTCTGTCTCCCCTCGTGAGTGATACCACAGCAAGTCATGCTTTTAACTTGTGTGATTTTTTTTTTGTGGCTCCGTTCTTAACCTCCCTCCCTTCCTTCCATCTAGCCAGGCTTTGATTTGGCACTGAAGAAATCCAGTTGTAAAATATCTTGATATGCTAAAGCATTAAGATTCAGGGGGAACGAGGTGATCTTGCTGAACATCTGATTGATTAATTATTGGATAAGGAGGTTTGTCTTACTACTTTTGTCCACATAGTGGATAAATTGAATGGATGAGATGACAGTCTGAAATGCACAAGGAGCAGTACCGGTATAAAGGGAAGAAATCAAAAGACCAAGAAACAATAAATGACCTGGGCCGTCTCTTATCTTGTTTCGTCAGAGCGCCTGTCTGGGCATGCTACAACTAACCTGGCAACTCAACCAAATCTTGTTTTCTCTCCCACCTGCCTGCATATTATTTCTGTCTTTCTCCACTGTTATATCTCCACCGTCATCACTGTGGCTTCGTCCCAGCGAATGTCCTGTGTCACTCTGTTTATTTAGCTCTATCTATCTGACTCCTCAGACAGTCTGTCATCTAGCTAAGAGCAGTGGACTGGAAAAAAAGAGCAGCACTAGAGCAGTGCAACCACCTAGGGTCAAAGGTGAGTCTGCAGTGGAATCAGGGCTGAAAGACTATGTCTCTCTTCCAGCCACTTTCCCCCTCCCCAACACACAATCCAGACGAACACCTCAACAATAGCACTTTTATAGCTGCAGCTGCTGATACAGCTGGGCTCAGGGGGGATGCAGGCGCTGGAGTCAAGGAGGGGCCAATAAGATGTAAACCTGTGATAGCCTTATTAACCCATGGGTTAAAGATGCTTTAAAATGGAAGAACTGTTCATTTTTCAAAGTCAGCCTAAAACTAGTTCGAGTTTGAAGCATTTTTAAATAAATTCAAAATGGTACACCAGCATAAGATATTGCAACTGTACGTAGACTTTCAGCTTTTATGGTAATATTATGAGATAAATTGCATTATCAGATCCACTCATTTCAATGATTTAAGTGTCATGCGCTTTGTGTGTTTCTACAAGGTTTCCATTCTTCAATGACATAATGGTATCATTACACGTGAAATAATGATTTATTGCAAATAATTTGTTCCAGTGTATCGCTTATCATACAAATATAAATATGTTTATTGTACAGCATAAGTATAAATGTGTATAAATAATGTGATTCCCACCCATACTTTCCCTCTAGAAATGAAAAAGCTAATATAGTGAAAGGGAGATAGCCCCGGTGAGAGGGCTGCATCGTCAACAAAAACCAACAACATGCTTAGACAAGATATTTGAGCCTGTATCTATTTTTTGGAGCAAAAGGGAGCAGTGTTTCATAAATCTTTGTAAGGACACAGAGGCAGCGATAGGATTGGCGTCAGCAGATGCTGTGAGCACTGTATCGCTTACTGGTTAATGAAGAAAAGCAGCAGTGGCTTTGTGGGTCTCGATGTTTCCAGACTTGTCATACTGGCATAAATGAGGTGGAATCTAATTAGTCAATCAGAGGGAATGCACCTTTCCTCACCTTCCCCACACCATACTAGACATTGTTTCACCTGAATTTGTAGATGTTTATAGAGATACTCATTAAAAAATGAATTCTGCAGAAGAAACAAACCTCAGCATCTCACACAATGTCACTATCCATTGACGCTACCCAAAGCGGTGTCATACCAGAATAAAGTACAGTGAACATCCACTATATCATGGTTTATCTTTTGCACAACCACAATGTCTCAGATTTTTCAGCAATTGTTTATTTTTCCTACACTACAGAGGCAAGTCCAAATTTACAGTCGCATGCCTTCAATGCGCCGGCACGGTGGGCGACTGGTGAGCACATCTGCCTCACAGTTCTAGGGACAGGGCTTCAAATCCCGGCCCCACCTGTGTGGAGTTTGCATGTTCTACCCGTGCCTGGGTGGGTTTTCTCCGGGTACTCCGGTTTCCTCCCACATCCCAAAAACATGCGTGGTAGGTTGATTGAAGACTCAAAATTGCCCGTAGGTGTGAATGTGAGTGCGAATGGTTGTTTGTTTCTATGTGCCCTGCGATTCGCTGTCAACCGGTTCAGGGTGTACCCCGCCTCCCGCCCGAAGATAACTGGGATAGGCACCAGCAGCCCGCGACCCTAGGGAGGATAAGAAAATGGATGGATAGATGGGTGCCTTCAATGCAGTACCACATTGGGCCGCTGCATGCCGGGCAGCACCAAGTTCTACAGGATGTAAATGCAGTGTAATTAAAAAAGAAAAGCAGAGGTCTCCTATGAAGCAGAGAGAATATATGCCCATGAGTAATGTTGTACTGTATGGTTTGGTTGAACATTTTGGTATTTAAATGTATCATGTACAATTCTCTTTTAATTTAAGTGACGCTCCATACATATTACAGATTAGGAGTTGTTTAAAGGTTTATGATTACTGTAACAGCTATGATAATTTCTGTTAGCCTGTCTGTGGTGTTTTGAATTATATGTCATGAGTAAGCTAATATTTTGGTGATTAAATGTACAATGTTTAATTCTCTTTTGTTTCATGTGTCCATTTTACAGTAAACTTCAACTGGGAGTAACGAATAAACAGCTTGAAGCAAGCCCGCTTTGCTTCTTGAACTTTGGAGAACTGTGTGAGCAAGAGAATGAGAAAAAAAAGGAATTACTTAAAAAGTACTACAGTACTTATATTATTACTAATACTACTAAGGAATACTTTAAAACATGTGCTTTAATAAGTTTAAATGTGTTTAAAGAGTGTGGGAAGAATGAAACTAGATGGTCAGTCTATGTTACGTTTTTTTCATGTATCGCAGGTGGGTCTGGAACGTATTGTTTTGGCCACGATAAACAGGGATTCACGAGAAAGTTAGAAAGAGCCACACTTGTCTGTTATCAGTTTTTCAATTGTTAAGAAGGCTTGAGACTGAGTTTGGAGACACGTTAGATAGTTCATGGTGTATCTTAAGCTTGAAACACAGCCAAATGTGTATTTAGATTGAAGGGTGTTAAAACATTCTGTACGCAAGGACAACACAAAAATCACAGCTTGGAAAGGCAAAAGTTGCTTGCACTTTCCCAGAGCTACGCTACACCCACAGGGCTCAGGGAAGCTCTAATAGAGCTGCCTTGCAGGGGCCTTCCTGCAACTGATAAGCCTGCACTGGCCCCTGTGCAGTACCCACCCTGGAGAGAGGCCATTAGCCTGCCTGCAGCTCCTTCCTGGATAAGCTGCAGCTTACCAGCCTGCGAGCCACAGGGCAACTTTTTATTGTCTTCTTAAAACTTTACGAGGCGATAGCATGGGAGGGGCTTCCATACGCAGAATAGAGTCTGCATTACAGTATGTGGGTGCGCTCAAGCAGCGTGCTACCGGCACTTCCTGCCCACTAAAGGGCAGTTCCACAGTAGGGAGTATGTGCTCTTTTGGACCAGAACAATGCCAAAAAAGGCTGTCATGAACACAAAATACCATGCTCTTGATACCACCATGAAAACACACACACACACACACACACACACTGGTTGACTGTATCTATTTGGACACATTATCTAGGAAACAATGCATAGGCTGAATACGCAAAAACATACAAGAGTACAGACACAGAGACATAAAAGAAATAGTGGCACTGACTTTAAACAGGCGGCACGGTGGAAGACTGGTTAGAGCGTCAGCCTCACAGTTCTGAGGTGTGGGGTTCAATCCCCGTCCCCGCCTGTGTGGAGTTTGCATGTTCTCCCCGTGCCTGCGTGGGTTTTCTCCGGGCACTCCGGTTTCCTCCCACATCCCAAAAACATGCATTAATTGGTGACTCTAAATTGCCCGTAGGCATGACTGTGAGTGCGAATGGTTGTTTGTTTCTATGTGCCCTGCGATTGGCTGGCAACCAGTTCAGGGTGTACCCCGCCTCCTGCCCGATGACAGCTGGGATAGGCTCCAGCACGCCCGCGACCCTAGTGAGGAGAAGCGGCTCAGAAAATGGATGGATGGATGGATGGATGACTTTAAACAATAGACACTTCAGCATTCATTGAGAGTTCAAACAGTTTTGACATGGCACCACAAACAAAATAATAGGATAAGAATACAAAAAAATAGAACATACTAGGCCTCAAAACAGATGCTGAGTCAGTGCAAATAAAACTTGCAGTAACTGGGCTCTGAAAAGAGAATAAATACCTTACACAGTGCCCCTGAAACACAGTTGGCTCATGTACAACATTTCTCGCTGAGAATTTGACCATCTCTCCAATCGGGCTTTAAGTGTTCAATCACAGCCACGATGGATAGACCAAGGAAAACCAATAAAACAAGAAAGATGAAAAGCCAATACAGTACAGTAAAATGGGTAAAGACAGAAGGGTTATCATCAGATTGTACTATTCCAGTAGAAAAATTACTTTTTGCAGTAAAAGTCATTCACAAGCGCATTCCATGTTTGTGGAAGGCACGAAAATCAAATCAAAATAACAAGGATGCCTGCACATTGCAATCGGTTGATACATATATATATAGTATATAGTTATTTTATATTATATATATGAGGATTTTTTGGGCCGATCAGCAAGTTTAAAAAAACGATAACCGATCACCGATCTGATCACAAGATGGCGCAATGTGTCGATTTAAATGACTTGATCATTTACTGTATATACTTGTGTACTATATACTGAGTATCTTCAAAACTATTCTCTATTCAGGTCATGTAGTCTAATCAGTCAGGTCAAACCAACATTACAACATGACAGAAATAATAGGTGCTAACCTACTGTAATTAAATTACTTTATTGTAATTAAATTGGCGGCACGGTGGACGACTGGGTAGAGCATCAGCCTCACAGTTCTGAGGACCCGGATTCAATCCCCAGCCCCGCCTGTGTGGAGTTTGCATGTTCTCCCCGTGCCTGCGTGGGTTTTCTCCGGGCGATCCATTGTTGTTGTTGTCTCAATAGTAACGAGTGTAACTGGTCGCATTTGAGTTGACAAGATAAGGCCCAGTGATCATAAAATACGGGATGCGGTGGTATGGGAATACAATATTTTATTTCAGTGGTGCAATCGTGAAAGACCAAATTTGTCTTATAGTCTGATCCGGGCATTACGTATTGTCTGTCTCACACCGCCGACATGTTTTTTTTAAATAACTTTATTGGTGATCAGATATTTACAGTACTACGTCAAAAGACACACAACAAGGCTAAAAAGGAAACTAGCTTTTGGATTCGAATATACTGTACACAACGGCGACGTGGAGTAAATGTCTTTTGCAGAGCCGATCAATCGGTGAATTATGACATTAAAGCCGATCAGCATAAAATGCTAATTATCGGCCGATACCGATCAGATCAGTGTAAAGTCTAATATATATATATATATATATATATATATATAAATATATATACAACCCCAATTCCAATGAAGTTGGGACTTTGTGTTAAACATAAATAAAAACAGAATACAATGATTTGAAAATCATGTTCAACCTATATTTAATTGAATACACTACAAAGACAATATATTTAATGTTCAAACTGATAAACTTTATTGTTTTTAGCAAATAATCATTAACTTTGAATTTTATGGCTGCTCAACAGTCCGGGGTCTCCGTTGTCGTATTTTATGCTTCATAATGAGACACACATTTTCAATGGTAGACAGGTCTGGACTGCAGGCAGGCCAGTCTAGTACCCGCACTCTTTTACTACGAAGCCACGCTGTTGTAACACGTGCAGAATGTGGTTTGGCATTGTCTTGCTGAAATAAGCAGGGGCATCCATGAAAAATACATTGCTTGGATGGCAGCATGTTTCTCCAAAACCTGTATGTACCTTCAGTATTAATGGTGCCTTCACAGATGTGTAAGTCACCCATGCCATTGGCACTAACACAGCCCTATACCATGACAGATGCTGGCTTTTGAACTTTGCATCCATAACAGTCCGGATGGTTCTTTTCCTCTTTGGCCCGGAGGACACGACGTCTACAATTTCCAAAAACAATTCAAAATGTGGACTCGTCGGACCACTGAACACTTTTCCACTGTGTGTCAGTCCATCATAGATGAGCTCGGGCCCAGAGAAGCCGGCGTCGTTTCTGGGTGTTGTTGATAAATGGCTTTTGCTTTGCACAGTAGAGTTTTAAGTTGCACTTACGGATGTAGCATCGAACTGTATTTACTGACATTGGTTTTCTGAAGTGTTCCTGAGCCCATGTGGTGATATCCTTTAGACATTGATGTCGGTTTTTGATGCAGTGCCGCCTGAGGGATCGAAGATCACGGGCATTCAATGTTGGTTTTCGGCCTTGCCGCTTACATGCAGTGATTTCTCCAGATTCTCTGAACCTTTTGATGATATTATGGACCGTAGATTATGAAATCCCTAAATTCCTTGCAATTGTACGTTGAGGAACATTGTCCTTAAACTGTTCGACTATTTTCTCACACACTTGTTCACAAAGAGGTGAACGTCGCCCCTTCTTTGCTTGTGAATGACTGAGCAATTCAGGGAAGCTCCTTTTATAACCAATCATGGCACCCACCTGTTCCCAATTAGACTGTTCACCTGTGGGATGTTCCAAACAGGTGTTTGATGAGCATTCCTCAACTTTCTCAATCTTTTTTGCCACCTGTCCCAGCTTTTTTGGAATGTGTTGCAGCCATAAAATTCTAAGTTAATGATTATTTGTTAAAAACAATAAAGTTTATCAGTTTTAACATTAAATAGCTTGTCTTTGTAGTGTATTCAATTAAATATAGGTTGAACATGATTTTAAAATAATTGTATTCTGTTTTTATTTATGTTTAACACAACATCCCAACTTCATTGGAATTGGGGTTTTGTATATATACATTATTTTAATTTTAAATTACAATTAATCTGCCGATTAATCGATGAAGCCGATAAAAAAAAAAAAAACTATATCCCTTTAATAAAAAACAGGACATTATTTTTGTGTATTATATCTGTGTAAACATCTCATAGCTATTAAAGTAATAAATGATTACTTCAAAAACGCAAAAACTAAATGATGAGGTCAAAAAGATTTACAAAAGGCCATGCACCAACCACTCAAAACCAAATGTATGCTATACAAAATCTGCTTCAAAATATTGTTTTTGTCATCCTCTGTCACAACACTGTCTGTCTACTCAGTCTCAACTCAATTTTCAGGCATGCCTGTAACCTCCCCACAGTCTCTCTGTGAATGTAGCAACAAAACAATCGCATTCTCACTCTTGACCTCTTACGCATACGATTCAGATCTAAGAAGTAAAAAACATAATTTCATATATATATATATATATATATCATAGATCATTTTACACTTGAGACTATGTGAGTCCTGGGATGCACATGTCACGGAAACAATGAGTCCCAACCTGGACACAATGAGTCCCTGCAATTTATCATCACGGAACATAGATTCAGTAATCCTCCACTATATCACAGTTCTTGCTTCGTGGCCCTGCAAAATTGCAGATTTTTATGACAGTTGTTACTCTATTTTTTTATTCTGTTTGTACAATATTGTTGTGTTATCCATTGCTCTTTCTCCCTCTCAATATATTATATATGTTTAGGACTGTCACGATAGCAAATTTTTTAAGACGATATATTTTCCCGAAAACTATCACGACAAACATAGTGACGATAGTGATTAATGCCGCTCCATTTTCTGTAACAGTGCAGCTACTGGCTTGCCGTCAGAAAACCAAGCTTTGTGTATTTCAAACGCACGCACACACCCGCGCGCACATGCACACAGAGCCGCACACGGGCAATTAGACGGAGGGTCCCCACCCTTCACTATCTCTGGTTTAGAGACCACGATGGGTTTCATGTGTGTGCTTTCAAGTCGCGGAAATGTTTTTTCCTTCCTCAAATGACTGGGCACCTGTACGCGCCCTCTTTTATTTTTGCTGCACCATTCAGAAATTAGGGTGGATATGCGACCAGATTAGTAGCACTCTAGAGTCCTGTCTCTTTTGTGCGTCTCTGATGCAGGACAGCCTTACTGGATTTCACTTAACATTTTATATATAGGACTGACTGTCATTATTATTATTTTCAATATAAAAACAAGTATTTGTGTTAAGTCAAAAAAGGCTGCCTTTATTTTTATTTAATAAAAACGTTATCCTTAAACATTACTGTTAAAAATGCACTCCCAATAAAGTATTGGGAAAACGATTGTCATTTTTATGTTGAGGCGGTGTTGTCGGCATCTGCTGAATGTAACTAATAGACTTACTACTAATCTGACGAACTAAGTTACTTTTTCATGGTAACTGTGGAAACACTGGTTCCTCCCCAACACTGTCTATGCGCTATGTGACTGACTGGTGACCAGTCCAATGTGTACCCCGCTTCTTGCCCAAAGTCAGCTAGGAAAGGTTCCAATAAGGATAAGTGGTATAGAAAAGGGATGGCTCGGGTCTGCATGGATATTGCCATACAGCTATTCCATTTCGCAATATCCTCTCAGTAAATTGTTGTTCATTCAATGTTACCCCCCTCCCAAAAAAAATCACTATTCCTACACAAAAAAATGCTGGATTTTAGTTCTTATCAGCCAGGTTTTTTGTTTATGTTGGTAGGACCGCGTAAGCCTTCCTACCTCTCCAAATGAGGGCACCACCATTTTTAGCTCATATGTTTTCCAAGTTGTACTACTACATTATTTTTTTTGTTTGTTTCTTCTAAAGTCTGTTTTTGGTTAAAAACTAGAGCAGACAGCCTAGAGACCTGGCCTGATAAATGTTCTAGTAATTGTACCCCTCAGTCACTTCTTTATATAACTGTAGATAGTAAAGGGAGGACTTACAGATTCAATTCCTATACACAGTGAACAGTGCAGTGCCCTGAAGACAGGGTAAGTCCTGTAACGTCAATGTCTCTTTGGAAACGATGATAAAGTGACCTCCTGGCACCAAGCTTATAACTTCTCACATATATAGTGAATATTCAGATAAGACATAAATTATCATCTTAAAGGTCGCTGTCTTTTGTGCTCTTCGTTCGGTGAGCAAAACTCAAACATTACGATGCTCTATATTCTATTTTAAATCAGTCTTGGAAGACCCTAAAGTATGATACTGCAGGTGCAGAGGTCCATTATTATACAGAAAATTAAATAGTGATGTGGTCTAGCTTGAGAGACAAAAATAGAGTGGGGCGGGTGGGGAGCAGATGGCCAACAGTGGTCAGCTGGTAAAAAACAAGGAGCTCCGGCCTCTCCTAGTTCCATCCAACCATTTATACATTATGCAGAAGTGTAGAGGTGCCCCACCAAGCTTTTTTCGCTTCATATAACCATTCAAATGTGTCTGACAACAGTAGTTGGATTGTGATACTCCTACCCATAGTATTGAGACAATTTTGGAAATTACACCTATCAGCCTGATAGCAGAGGAAATTATGGGTCAGGTGCTTCCATTCTGACCAAAGATTTTGTTCGTCCAAATGTACTTGCTCTTCTGATTTGCCTCCAGGAACATGAGTGTGCACCATATTGAATTTTCCACCAGTATGACTTTACTGGAAAACAGTCCCCCCTCAAGGTTTATTCATTTATTGATTACTGCTGAAGGGTCGGGAGGGGGGCGGGTGGGTGGGTGGGCTGCATCATTCATAGAGCATGACAAATGTTTATTACAGCCACATGCCCTATAATGTGAGTTTACAAAAGCCTTTTGGAAGATGATAAAGACAAGAATTTATTTAATTTAACTGAATTGATTTGCTTCTGCTGGGACATTTAAAGCACAAGTAGTGAAATTAGAGACACCATATGGATTATTACACAGCTTTCCTTCGGCACATTCACTTCAAAAATACGCTGACCACACACTTGTCTGATCAGTTAAATTTGAGCTCTATAAGTGCTAAGTGCTTACTCTCTGGCAATGCAAAAAGGACCCCAGTACGCTACCGGGAGTGAGCTAAAACAAGCAACAAGGAGGAAAGATGGAGGCATATGCTGGCATTAGTGAGAGAGAGAGAGAGAGAGAGAGAGAGAGAGAGAGAGAGAGAGAGAGAGATCAAAGGGAAGGGTAAGTTGCATGAGGAGCAAAAGCTTCTTGTCTCAGAACAACTGCAATCACAGCCCCTGCCAAAACCCTCCGGATTCATCCAGCGGCCTGACAGAAATGTCTCAACAGGCGTTTAAGTGCTCAGAGCAGACGACAGTTTGTGCAGTGTGCTGTGAGTGAGGGTAAAACAGCTTTTAAATTTACTAGTTTGTTGTCCTGTATATTCTATTTCAAGTTTTAACATACATTAACTCGGTCAAATACATGTTTAAATAGAAATGTCAAACAGGTCTTCATATGACGCTGTATTGCAGTTTAAGACCACTGCAGACTATACACACACTCTCAAACCGACACCTCTCTGACAATGTCAGTTAAACTGGAGCATTATTCAATAATGCAAAATCAACATTTTTGATACAGATTTAAGTACTGCATTTCACAAGATGTGTGCAGGAGTACCTAATGAGGTGTCCGGCGAGTGTATGCGCCATCATAATGAACGAATCCATCGCACTAATAAAGCTGCATGTTCAAGTACATCTTGACAAGTCCCATTATCACAATATTCATATATACAAACTGCCCGTGCTCCTTCATCTCTAAACATCAGGCCGTCCAGCCCGGCCTTACCTCCTGTTGTTACCCTCTGGCACACCCACACACACAAACGCACGCACATACGCACGTGCACACACAAACGCACATGACCCATCTGTTCAACTCTCCAGGCCTTGCATCTTGCCTGACATGAACCATAACTTGGTACGTAAACGCACGCACACACTGTGAAGTGTCACAGCAAACTGTGTCGAGTTACACTGTTGAGGCGGTGCCAGAGTTGATGTGCGCATGGCAGCAAGCATAAAACACACAACAGCTAAAATAAAATCGAATTTGCCTTTTAAACAAGCTTTTTAAAGGTAAAGAAATGCAGACAGAGGATGAATCAAAGCATCAAGGCCTGTTGTTTTGTCTGTGGGAGATGGCGCGCTTGCTCAGCAAAGGATGAGCGCAAAAAAAGCCTTTCCAACCATTCGTTAGCGAATTCCGATGCATCTTGCTTGCAACGAGACATATCAGGCATGAACAACGACTGAATGGCCTGTGTGTGTGTGATCTTGTATGCGAATCGTTTCAAGTTACATAACCTGGAATCATCCCATTATCACGGGAGTTAACTGTGCATTCATCTGCTCGCCATGTGGCCTCCAGTATCTGTTGCGTTGACGTGATGCATGTGACACACTGATGACAATTAAATATAGAGCAGGCAGGAGACATCTGGCACAGTGGCGATGTAGCGGACATGATGCAATGTTGACCCTTTGGTGTCAAAACACACAGTTTCTGTCACATACAGTATGTGTACACATGCGGAACATATAAAATCAACAGAGGCGAAGGCAGCTGGATGGTGTGCATGCAGAAACAGATCGAGCGACTCAGCGGGGCCGTTTCTATATTAGCAATGGGCGTTCAGCTGACGAGTTGTTGTTTTTTTCGATATCAATTTTAATGGGATGAAAGCAACTTTCAGTGAATGACATCAGTGTCGTATCAAGCAGACAATGTTGTTCGGGAGCTCAGCTCCCCTTAGCTGACGTCATGTGGTCCTTCTATAGACTGCAAACTTGTTGAGACAACAGAACCTCTGCTGTTTACAACAATGATATTCTGCAGTCAATTTGACTTCATTTTACACAATTCATTAACAATCAAATCCACAGAGTTGTCCAAACGCTTAATGATCAATTAATCGATTATACTGCCATTGGCTGACAAACAGTCCAGGGTGTACCTGCCTCTCGCCCAAAGTCAAGCTTGTTGACCTGCGACCCTCATGAGGATAAGGGGTATATAAAATGGATGGATGGAAGGATATTCAAGTATAATGCATTTGCAATACTAGCACATAATGTATACAATACAGAGCCACAAGAACAGGCTCGCTTACACGTGCGTATGTTGCATGTGGAAATTTGTTTCAACTAGTGGATATACTGTATACTGTGCGTGTACTGTATATATGGGGCAAGTGTGTGTGTGTGTGTGAGAGAGAGACAGAGAGAGAGGGAGGAACACGAAGGGTATGTGAGGCAACATGGGAAGAAGGCTGATTGTCAGGATGTGGAGTCCATTGTCTGTGCGACAATGAAGATATCGAGTCGGCAGGAGTCCTATAGCGCTCGCAATGGACTCATTAACATCTGGGGCCAATGGCCGCCCGTGTGTGTCTTTGTCCTGAACGAAAACTGATTTTGAAGGCTTTCCTCCCAATCATGCTGGGAATCATGCGGATGATGGGGAACTGATTTCCATCCTGGTGAAACCCTACTTTAACCTTCCTCAATCTAACATCGTCTACTGTGGTTATTCATATACAAGGATTATGACTATTTTTAAGGGTCTTTGAACTTGAGTTGTCAAATTACAAAAGTACACAGAATTTCAAATGGATTATTCTCTGCTCCTTCCAATCCAATAGTCAACAAAAAAAAAAACATGTGAATCTCATGTCACACAGGAAGTAGAGTGTCCATTTTAAAAGTATTGAAATTAAGACACCCTCCATCCCTTAACACTAACTTCTACCACGCTGTTAGTTAACAGGCTATGGCACCATTCATCTTGTAAAAGGAATACCCCCCCCCCCCCCCCCCCCCCCCCCACCGCCCCTAGCCACCACTTTATGAGTGGACGCCTGCCCCCATCTCAATAATTACAATAATCATGCACTCAAGCAAAGCTAATACTTCCCTTATTAAGGCAAAACACCATGGGGACAACAGGTCGTTAAATTACAAGTGTTAGTTTAAGAGTCCAAGATGTAGGCTGACATATAATGAAATGTATTATTTCATGTGATGTTAAGTTGAAAACGATATTCCGGTGTGGACTGGAAGTGCAAAAGCATCCTGCCCGATAAGAAAACTGTTGATATAATCGCACGCAACAACAACAAAAAAAAGCGCCTGAAAGTTGGCAGGCATTCAATGTTACTATGATTAACATCATGTGACAGTAGACAAGATAGCGAGTGAGCAGGGTGGGTACATCAGAGCTCCATTATGTTGCATTTCGAAGTGATGGAGGCTCCCGAGTTGATTCCGCTCCAACCGCTGCTGACCGCAGTGCGTTTTGTTTACACTGCGCTATGAATGGCGACAAAAGTTGCACCGCAACCAATTTCCAATCCCCCCTACCCCCCACCAGACCGACCCCCACCCCCCGAAAAGAAAAAGACCATTTACAAATACAACAGCAAAAATATGTACCGTGTGCCCACATTGGAAACAGTTGGAACGCGCTGCCCGCCTCGCCGTTAACATGAAAACAAAACTTACCTTATTATGAATATTACTACGCCAATGGCAGGGACGATGACAGAACCTTCCTCCTCTTCCTCTCCGGCACCGCGGTGGTTTCTCGTATTATTATTAGGATGATTTGAGTTATAAATCATTGCACATCCTCCTCAACGTCTTCTCTGCCCTCTTTTTGTCTGCTATCAAATGTCCGGACGATGGAGAAAAATCAGCGCTTCCGATCCTGTCATTGAGTTTGTACGGAGGAACTGGGCTGTGCACGCAACTCCCCTCCCGAGGCTTTGTAACAGGAAACCAGAGGAGGAGGAGGAAAAAAAAAAAAGGGAAGACAATTGAGTACGATTTTATAATCCAGAGTCTAGAAGGAGTTTAAAAACCCGCCTCGACCTTCTCGAAGTTGCCGAAGCGAGGCGCACATCGGACTGGAGTGTTGCCGTGATGTTGCACGCGTCGCTGAAAATGAGCGTGCAAGTGGGAATGCGTGCGTGCGTGCGTGCGTCTGTGTGCGTGGCGCAGCGTGTGCTTCTGCAGCACGCATCGCAGCAGGACTTGGGCGTATTTTCTTTTTTTTTTTTTTTTTTTTTTTTTCAAAAGCAGACAAATGGATCCCCGCCCACTCGCCTCTGCGAACAAGGACCCCAACACAGGCGAGAGGAGCCCCCAGCGGTCATTAGTTGCCCGGTGACGACCACTTCCCTTTGTGTGCGTGTGACCGTGTGGAAAGTGAAGGCTTGTTCAGGAGGCGCTCCCAACCTGGAGGAAGACCTTTTATTTGAACGCGCCCTGGTCCTTTGAACACAGTTCTAAATGAGCAATTGGCACGGGTAGAAAGTTGCCACTCCAGTTGAAAAAGATGATTGCAAAGAAATTGACACCCTTTCTCATGATCCATTTATCTGTCACCCGAGAACAATTTTCAGAATTTTGATTTGGCTCACCTTTGGTTGAAATCTTGGAGACTAGGTTTTGGAGTAACACATATTTTTAGACTTTCATTGGTGTTTTTTAGTATTTTGTGTGTGTGTGTACACATTCACAAATCAATTCGAATGTAATTATTCAAAAATTCAAGGTTTTCCGAGTAATCTGTTATGTTTAATTTAGACGGTGCTCTCTTTAGTCATTTTTGTCTTCAAGTACATTCTGCGGGGTCTTGCATTCATGGAAATAGGCCGGTACTTTGGTTGTAGCTGTAGCAAAATGGGCATAGGGTTGCCGATTATACATATATTTGTGTATTCAAAATAAAAGTTTCAATGTCTTCGGTGCATTTATCTATACTTCTTTCATTTCTTTTAGACGTATCATGATCATACTGATAACCTTGGTACTGTTTCACCCCTATTTGGAGTCTTCAATTAACCTACTGTACCGTGCATGTTTTGTGCCTGTGGGAGGAAAATGTACCTGCAGTAAACCCACACAAGCAAGGTGCAAATATGCAAACTCCACACAGAAACAGCCAAGGCAAGACTCTAACCCAGTGATTTCCATCCTTTATGGAGCCAAGGCACATATTTTACAATTGAAAAGTCTCACGGCACACCAACAAATAAAAATGTCACAAAAAGTGGATACATTAGGTACTGTATGTGTTTCCTGCCATCTAATAGAAGAGCATTTATTTGCTCTGTCTGTCACTATGCCTCACTGGGATAAATAGAGGAACAAAGATACATTGTTTCTTGTAAATAAATCATTTTTTGAGCAATTACGTCAAATTTTATAATTTCCCACGGCACAATAATGTGCCCCGGCACACTGGTTGAGAATCGCTACTCTAACCTACTTGCTGTGGTCAAGACGTGCTTACCACACACTGTGCTGTGCCTTTCATTAAAGTTTTAAATCAAATTTTGTGCAGTTTTATCTGAGGTCACGTGTTGAGGGGTCGACTGAACATCAGCCAAAGGAACTGTCTGGAAATAAATCTAACATACAAGACATGTACTTGACAATGAGATAAACCAAAAACTTGAAGAAAACCCACACAGATATGCGGACGACATAAACTCCACTATGGACCTTTATTCTTTGACCATGCTAAAAGTTGTGAGGGTAGGAAAACAACATTTTGATATGATTTGACATGATTCCGTTGGGATACAAGGGTAAGATATTTTATTGTATCGTACGTAGGTGGAACTAGACACACTATCTGTTCATTGGTTGCAAGACAATTCTGACCTCCTTGCAACCAAGTGAATGTAATTGGAAAAACACAACAACACCACAAATAAAATAACATGGACTGCAATGGAGGGAAGTTCAAAGACAATGGTCCCCGCCTCCTGAATTGTGTTTACTTGCAATCCAGTAACTCAACAGGAATTTTGATGAAGCTCAGAAATGGAATTGCTGATGATTTGCTTCCGTGATGTCTGCAGTCTGCACGAAAGAGACTAAATCTATGATACCAGATGCATAATCCTGACCTAAAGATTAAGTTTCCCAACTGTGGAACAATAATGTCCACACATTGGAGATTTGTGCTTTAAAAATAAATAAATAAATACAAATTACAATCCTTTACGTGTATTTATTTTGTCTCATTGTAAGTATGGAACAGGACATCATGGGCGCTTTTAACCCCAGTCCAAATCAATAAGCACACAGGCACACGGGCTGTTCCCAAAGGCTGCATATATATCTGTTATAATTCCGTTAACTGCAAGAACACATTTGGCAAACTAACTAGTGTTTATTCCTGTCCGGGTAGTCTAGCACATGCATCACATCAATGGTAAATTGTCTGTGCTGCTTGAATGTACTGTATTTTCTGTGTGACTATCAGTAACGCTATGAAGATTCTTACTCAAATCCTTACAAAGACAGATTATAGAGCAAACAAGGCATCATAATAAACACAGAATTATTGTGCAATACCCATGATTACAAATTTACATCGGGTGGTAGATGTTCTGGCACAGATTTGTTTGACAGGTAAAGAGTTTGAAATAAAGGCAGAAAATTTGAGCCTGACTAGAATTCTAAAGCATCTTAAAGATGAAAAGGAAAAGCAGTGCAGTGACAAAATGTGGGATTCATGTTAAAAAGTTAGGCATCATGTTAACTTTGGTCCTCTTTGAAAATGAACACACAATAGTAAACCATGAAACAAAATCCATGTTTATTCCAGTGACTGACGCAAAAATAAATAGACCTGATGAAAATTAATCTGGCAGCCAGATTCCCACCAAAACATTTGCCCATTTAAAATTTCTGCAAACCTCACATAAGTATATTTACAGAAGCCAAAATGCAATTGCTCTCAACATGTCTCACATGAGTAAAGGCAGTTGCTTGACTGATGACATTTACTGTATACATAAATGAGTCCATATTACTGACACTAGCTACAACAAACATGACCGACCTCACTGCAGAGGAATGGCTCTGATCAGTTAAAAATGACTGATCAGCATCCTTTGAAGTGACAGAGGTGGTAGCTAGGGGTATGGTTATATATATGATATATATATATATATATATCCCAAAAACATGCATGGTAGTTTAATTGAAGACTCTAAATTGCCTGTAGGTGTTTGTTTGTATGTGCCCTGCGATTGGCTGGCGACCAGTTCAGGGTGTACCCCGCCTCTCGCCCGGAGATAGCTGGGATAGGCTCCAGCACGCCCGCGACCCTCGTGAGGAGAAGTGGTACGGAAGATGAATGAATTAATACGTTAATGAATGAATGAATGTCTATTGTTGCCCCCAGAGAAAGCATGCCAATCATCTGGAGAGATACACTATTTTATTATTGGGCTGAAAAATGTCAAATTACTTTTTACTTAAGTACATTGATAAGTGTGTACTTTGTACTTTTACTTAATTAAGGGAGTGGCTTCAGTACTTTTACTTTTACCAGAGTTGTTTTTTTTCACAAGTATCAGTACTTTTAGTTAAGTACTGAATACCAGTAATTTTGACATCTCTGCTAAATTGTCCGTAGGTGTTAATTTGGAGTCTGAATGCTTGTTTATCTACTGTATAAAGTATGTGCCCTGCAATTGACTGGCGACCAGTTCAAGGTGTACCCCGCCTCACGCCCAAAGTCACCTGGGATAGTATCCAACACTTTCACGACCATAGTGAGGAAAAGTGGTACAGGGAATGGATGGATTGTGTGGTAGCATTAAGATTTAAGTATATGTTGTATTTGCTGTACATACCTCTATACAATGAGTGTAATTATTTTTGTTGTGTTTAATTTTACAGTACATGCCCATTTAGTTTTTTGGTGGGGTTGAATTCTAAATAGTGCAATAATAAATATAAAGTTATATATTTGTCCACTCATATGTTGATAAAAACACTAAAGACTTGAAATACATCCTTTTGTTGTATATTTGGAACAGATGCGAAATGTGCAATTAATTTGCGATTAATCGTGAGTCAATTATGAAAATCATGCGATGTCATGATAAAAAAAAGTTAATCGATTGACAGCCCTAATATATACACAGGTACATATAGTCAGCCTATGCCAACTGACTTTGGGCGTGAGGGATGGTACATTGGACTGGTCGGCAGTCAGTTGCAGGGCAAACAAGCATTCACACCTATGGGCAATCTAGCATCTGAATTAACATAACATGCATGCTTTTGAAATGAGTTTGCCAATTTATCCAGAGAAAACCCACTCAAAGCATGGGGGGAACATACTAACCACCCAAGAAAGTCAGAGCTGAGCTTCAAATCTCAGAACTGTAAAAGACCTTCTTTCGCCATGCTGCCCCATGTAAACGTCTCAAGATAATTCAATTCAGTCAATGACAAAAATCTGCAAGAAGACTATTCATGTTACCAGTTGATAAGTAAAAGTCAAGACTGGATAAGCTATTTTTAAATGAGATTTATGGATAGTAAATGCCATCTACGGCACTTCCTAAAAAAGGAACAACTCGTATTGCCTTTTTTTTTTTTGCAGATGAAACAGCACACGTGGTACCCGGGTGTGCTGTGAGATGTTAATGTTAGCATCAAAGGCCAGTTTGTCATCCCTAAAGGCAGGTTTCGACCAAGTGGTGCATTACATTTAGTTCAGTTTGCTACGGTATGGTTTGGCTTGGTACACCATGATCAGACATCCATTTCCAGTCTCCATCTGCAGGTGTGTAAGAGGAACCTTGATGGATGTGTCAGCTATGTGAAGAGTGATATTATTAGTATTACCGTATTCACAGTGCAATTGTTTTTCCATCAATTGATGAACAGCGTCTAGCTCCACCCTCCACAAACATATCGACGCGTACCATTGCGATCGGCATCCCGATGAAGGGATGCTAAAAAAATGGAACAATTCCAGTTGGATATTTCGGGATTCTTTACAATCGATAAACAATAAAATGCATACTGCACCAAACTTACTGTTTCTTAATCTGATTGTCCCCGAAAGGGAGACAGAACCTTTCTCTAATCACCATCCATGTCCCACCCAACCCCCAAATGTGTGTGCCCTTTTCAAAATGGTTTCTATCAGCCCTTCCACAAGGGTTAGTTTCTAACTGCAAGTTTTGCAGGTACAAACCAGCTATAATTTGTTGTATTTAGTGCTAACCTACACCATATCATTGACCCAATGATGGAAATACAGTATACAGTATATTTTGAAATGGATTTTAATACACTGAAGAGTTCCTATTCTTTTGTTGTATATGTTGTTGTTGTTTACTCAGTTAAGTCCAAGATTGTATTTTCTTCTTTAATTCATCCAGTGGAATGTTTATGCATGCAATCATTGTCTTTGTCCAAGGTGAAGCTTCTGTGTTTAGTTGATGGTGCATCGTTGAATTCCTATACATCTCAACTTGTATCACATTTCATGCCAACTCGCTATGTTTGTTTTATCAAACAGGAGCTTTTCATTGCTTTTTAATTATTTTATTTCATTTGAACACCTGCAGTGAGGTTGATTGAAGGAGTCTCAAATTGATCTGTCTTTCTGTTTATGAGTCATTGTGCAGTAATGTCAACACGCTGAAAGGCAAAACCTTGAGCCATAGCCTTGTGCATAAAGCACTGAGTGTCACGTTTGGGGGGGTCGAAGGTGAGGAAGGCAAGGCAAAAACATGGAGGACCCAAGTGCAGGGAAGCAGGGAGACAACGCAATAGTGCAGGAGTATATAACAAAATATATTTAATTCCAAAGGAAAACAAGGACCATGGAAAAGTCTAAATGCTAAATTAACAAAGTCCAAAATCTAAACAAAGTAACAAAGAAACACTTGAGTAAACCCAAAACAAGAAACAAGACATGACTGGTGAAATAACTGAACGACACAACTGGCAACTATGACATGACACAGACAGTGACAATGACACCTGACAACGACAATGAACCGACAAGAACTGAAAGAAACCAGGGAACGAAATACAGATTGACGAGACCACGAGGAACACCTGGACAAGACACGAGCGGCTGGAGAGAGCTGATTGGTCGACACATGGTAGAAGGTTGACGAGAACAGGTGGACACAACAACCAAATGAGCACACGACAAACATGGAACACAGCAAAACATGGAACAAAACTAAGGACAACGGAAAACAAACAAACAAAACAAAACAAGGGCAAAACGCTATTGACTGACGAGCCACATGAATATGTCATTTATGAGTTTACACCAAAACCTCTATCTATTAACTTTCACGTACAGCTTTTGGTTACGATATACACAACATTTGAGAGAATAATTTTCTCCATGAAGCAGGATGAAAGAACTGGACTAACCTTTGCATAATATGGACAAAGGTCATGTGTGTCAAACATCGGTGTGACTATTTAAGTGATCTGAGAGCAGCAGCATCTCAACAATGGCAAGGAAGGAAGCGTTCCTATAAAGCAGGGGTGTCAAACTCATTTTTGTCTCGGGCCGCATTGTAGTTATGATTTCTCTCAGAGGGCCGTTAGAACAGCGAAACCATATAAATGTTTAATCATCACCAAAACATATTACCATTACACAACAAATTGAGGGATAACTAGTTTTGAAATCAGAAGACAAGGATAATAGTTTGTTCAAGTATTGTTTAAGTTACTGTGGAAGAAGGGTTTGGTAACAGAAAAATGCAATATCTCAACATTATTGTTTATTATTATGACAATTTGGAATTTGGGTACAGATTTTAGCAAAAATCACGGAAGTTGACGAGCATGATTTGCTTTTGCAGGCCACATAAAATGATGTGGCGGGCCGCATCTGGCCCCCGGGCCTTGAGTTTGACACCTATGATATAAAGGAAGAGACATAATGGGAAGCTCCTCCCACCACTTATGTTGTGCTTAGGGCGGTGCCTTCTGTCCAGTAGAAGGAGAGCAACAACAGGTCATTTGTTTCTGCTCCTCCTCACCACAATCAGCTGACTAAGCTTCTTCTGTACTGCTGTAATTACTGTCTAAACTTCCAAAGAGTTTTTTTTTGTTTTATTTAAAATGCAACCTCCTCTCATTATCAGAGGGAGTTTACTGCTCACCAGGCCATGACAAAAGCCTTATCGTACGGTTTGCCTCTTTTAAAATGCTCAGTTTTGCTAGAGATTTGTTAATCTTACAATATGACTGTAGTTCCAGTTTGCAGTGATGCATTAACATAGTCCAGCATACCCAGTCATTTGCAATGCTGCTGAATGCAGAAAACATAGCACGTAGCAGGTTTCCATTTGATCTATTTTCTATAGTGCTTGTCCTCATTAAGGTCACGGGCGATTTTGAGTGTAATTCCAGTTGACTTTAGGCGAGAGGCGGGGTACATCCTGTACCAATCGCAAGCCAATCATCGCAAGGCAGACACGCACAATTCACACTCACTTTCACACCTATCCTATGGACAATTTGGAGTCTTCACTGAACCAAACATGCATGTTATTGGAATGTGGGAGGGAGCTGTAGTACCCAGAGAAATCCCACGCAAGCACATGCAACCTCCATGCAGGAAGAACGCGGCCAAGATTCAAAACCCTGAACCTCAGAACTGTGAGGCAGATGTGCTAACCACTAGACAATCACGCTGACAGCGTTGGGAAAGATCGTTTTCTTTGCGAACTAGTTCAAAGTACAATTCACCATTCCAAAAATGAAGTTAGTTCTTTTTCTTTTTTGTTTTTTTTCCTCACTATGTTGGTGACGGGCTATTCCCCTCAAAATACTGGCATTTCATTTTTCAGACCGGCTTTTCCTGGAAGTCCTATCAAGCATTCGTAAAAGAAAATATACTTTGATTCGAAAACCGTTCTTTGACTGTAGAAAGAGCGCATTCTCAATTACTTCATCAGGCAGAATTTCCCTACGTTTAGTTCACGTTCGCACAAAATACGAACTAGTTCATGAACTTTCGTTCGTTGAACTCGTTCAGGTACAACACTGCATGCTGCGCCCGGCTGCAAACAGCAACAGCAACAATAAACATGTTGTCAAATTAATACTTGTACTATACACTGAACCACATCAAATTGTCAAGATGTACCTAATGCTCAGGATGGTGACTTCCCAGACAAAAGTGCTGATCCAAAGCACAAAGCATCATTCTGCAGGCTACATGTTCAGACTATAGCTGAAGATACTTAACTGTTAAACATCTTTTGTTTTCCACCAGATGTCAACCATGTGCACATTGACTTTTAATCCACACTGTTGGCTTTCCAAAAGATCTTATCAGGCTGGCTCAGGAGAGGCCGCTCTTTATATACTACACATAGGAGGGATTAAATTGAGTGATTCAGGTCAATCTTCCCCGGCAACAACAGAGGAGGAAATTTTCCCGATTATGTAGCTAACAAAGGCTGCTAAATACAACCCCAATTCCAATGACGGGACGTTGTGTTAAACATAAATAAAAACAGAATACAATGATTCGCAAATCATGTTCAACCTACATTTAATTGAATACACTCGAAAGACAAGATATTTAATGTTCAAACAGATAAATGTGATTGTTTTTAGCAAATAATCATTAACTTAGAATTTTATGGCTGCAACACGTTCCAAAAAAGCTGGGACAGGGTCATGTTTACCACAGTGTTACATCACCTTTTCTTTTAACAACATTCAATAAATGTTTGGGAACTGAGGACACTAATTGTTGAAGCTTTGTAGGTGGAATTCTTTCCCATTATTGTTTGATGTGCAGCTTCAGCTGTTCAACAGTCCGGGGTCTCCGTTGTCATATTTTATGCTTCATAATGAGACACACATTTTCAATGGGAGACAGGTCTTTACTGCAGGCAGGCCAGTCTAGTACCCCCACACTTTTACTACAAAGCCACACTGTTGTAGTACGTGCAGAATGTGGTTTGCCATTGTCTTGCTGAAATAAGCATGGGCGTCCATGAAAAAGACGTTGCTTGGATGGCAGCATATGTTTCTCCAAAACCTGTATGTACCTTTCAGCATTAATGGTGCCTTCACAGATGTGTAAGTTACCCATGCCATTGGCACTAACACAGGCCCATACCATCACAGATGCTGGCTTTTGAAGTGTGCGTCCATAACAGTCCGGATGGTTCTTTTCCTCTTTGGCCCGGAGGTCAAACGTCCACAATTTACAAAAACAATTTGAAATGTGGACTCGTCGGACCACAGAACACTTTTCCACTTTGGATCAGTCCATCTTAGATGAGCTCGGGCTCAGAGAAGCCGGCAGCGTTTCCGGGCGTTGTTGATAAATGGCTTTTGCTTTGCATAGTAGAGTTTCAAGTTGCACTTACGGATGTAGCATTGAACTTTATTTAGTGACATTGGTTTTCTGAAGTATTCCTGAGCCCATGTGGTGATATCCTTTACACATTGATGTCGGTTTTTGATGCAGTGCTGCCTGAAAGATCGAAGGTCACAGCCATTCAATGTTGGTTTTCAGCCTTGCCACTTACATGCAGTGATTTCTCCAGATTCTCTGAACCTTTTGATGATATTATGGAACGTAGATGATGAAATCCCTAAATTCCTTGCAATTGTACGTTGAGGAAAATTGTCCTTAAACTGTTCAACTATTTTCTCACACACTTGTTAATAAATAGGTGAACCTCACCCCAGCTTTGCTTGTGAATGACTGCGCAATTCAGGGAAGGTCCTTTTATACCCAATCATAGCACCCACCTGTTCCCAATTAGCCTGTTCACCTGTGGGATGTTCCAAACAGGTGTTTGATGAGCATTCCTCAACTTTCTCAATCTTTTTTGCCACCTGTCCCAGCTTTTTTGAAACGTGTTGCAGCCATAAAATTCGACGTTAATGATTATTTGCTAAAAACAATAAAGTTTTTGAACATTAAATAGCTTGTCTTTGTAGTGTATTCAATTAAATATAAGTTGAACATGATTTGCACATCATTGTATTCTGTTTTTATTTATGTTTAACACAACGTCCCAACTTCATTGTAATTGGGGTTGTACATTACATGAACATATTTCCTTCCATATAGCAGATCACCAACTTGTGTACTCAAAATGCAGATTACGCAATATTATTTATTTTTTTACTCCACTTCGAGACATCTGTCCAACAAATGATGGAGCCAAGGTTGATGAACTGTCAACTTGAACTAGGAACAGTGTGTTGCACATTCAGAAAGCAGATGTGCTGCCAGAAAAGTGGGGTAACATCGTGTTATGAGGTAGAGCAGAGGTCATCTCCTGTGGAGATCATCTTTTTTATAATTTTCTCTTTTTGATTTTTTTCTGTCCTCTTCCACAAGCAGGGTTTACTTGGGACGGAATTTATTCTGGGAGATATTGTGGGAAAGAGTCAATTCTGAGTGAGCGCTTATAGTTTAGAGACATCGATTGGTAAATGGGCTTCATTTATAATGCCTTTCTACCTCTGAGGTACTCAAAGCACTTTTACAATGTTACCTCACCCTCTGGTTGTGAAACAACCAAAATAGCCAGGCTTTCCCATCTCAGGGGAAGGACATATTTTAGAGGCTTTTCTGTCCCAATGAATATCATACTAAAAGTTCTTCTCCTTGACTGTAAGTATTGAAACGCTGACCTAATAACAGTACAGTACTGTTTGACCACAATCCTTTCTGTGATACTAGGTTGACTTCCAGTGTTGGGGAGTAACAAACTACATGTAACGACATTATGTAATTTAAATACAAAATTTCCGTAATTGTAATGGGTTATATTAGTGGTAGAAATTATGTAATTAAATTACACTCGCTTTTGGAGATCTAACTACATTTACAAACTCGCTACAAACATACAAGAAATTGAAGACTCTTTTAGCTTGGACATAAAAAAGCTTCATTGAGCAATCAGATGATAGACCACAAAAGCATCTTACACAGTTGGTAAGTCCCCAGATGTCTTGGTGAAGTAAGAAAACGTAAGAAAAGAGCAGCGTTTAGCTTGTATAACTGCAAAATGGCGCCACAAAGCATGGAAGTAGCAAGGTTTTGCATGTCGCCACATCAACATCTGTCTTCTTAAAACCGACGCTTGTGATTGGCTTTCTCTGGTCATATGCCATTTGGCCTCATGTATGACTAGAAAACTAGATAGGCCGGCGTGCCGTAGCAGCCTGGCAAAACAGCGAATGCCTGCGTGGTGGCCATATTGGTGGAGAAACGTTCTTAATCCCCTTGTTGAATGAATGACACTGAGAAAGTGCTTTCAGTCCTGCTCCAAATTTGCATTGACTGTTGAAAGTCTTGACTGTGAAATCTTACAGACTTGTTAAGACAGTGAAAAACATTCTAGTATGTGTACTGTATTCAGCTGCTCTAGCAGTAAAAAAAAAAAAGCTACTGAAGTTTAATCTTGTGGAGTCTTATGATATCGTCTGTGTAGTCTTAAGTGCTGCTGAAAGGCTTTAACACTATCAGGTCTTAAAACCTGAAAATGGTTCACAAATAGGAGCATTCATTCAAAAGTAGTTCAAATGTAATCGAATGTTATATTACAAACCCCAATTCCTATGAAAGTGGGACATTGTGTGAAACAGGAATACAACAGAATACAATAATTTGTAAATCCTTTTCAACCTATATTCAATTGAATACACTACAAAGACAAGACGTTTAATGTTTAAACTGATGAACGTTTTTGAATCTGATGCGTGCAACAAGTTCCCAAAAAGCTGGGAAAGGGGCAACAAAAGACAAGGAAAGTAGAGGAAAAAACAAACAAACACCTGTCTGGAACATTCCACAGGTGAACAGGTTAATTGGAAACAGGTAGTGTCATGAGGGTATAAAAGGAGCAGCCCAAAAGGCTCAGTTGTTTACAAGCAACTTGGTGAACACTTGCGTGAGAAAATAGTCCAACGGTTTAATAACCAGGTTTTTAAATGTACAATTGCAAGGATTTTAGGGATTTCGTCATCTACGGTCCATAATATCAAAATATTCAGAAAATCTGAAGAAATCTCTGCACGTATTGGGCACGGCTGAAAACCAACATTGAATGCCCGTAACCTTGGATTGCCGAGGCGGCAGCTGCATCATTGTGTAAAGGATATTGCTCAGGAACACTTCCAAAAAACATTGTTAGTTAACACAGTTTGTCGCTACACCTACAAATGTAAGTTAAAATTCTACCGTGCAAAGCGAAAGCCAACACCCAGAAACTCCTCTGAGATGGACTGACGCAAAGTAGAAAAGTGTGCTGTGGTCTGACATTTCAAATTGTTTTTGGAAATCATTGATGTAGTGTGCTCCAGGCCAAAGAGGAAAAGGACCATCTGGATTGTTATCAGTGCAACGTTCAAAAGCCATCATCAGTAATGGTTTGGGGTGTGTTTGGACCCATGGGATGGGTATATGCAACATAACTGAGGTTTGTACTTTGAGGAAGTAATTGAAATAGTTACACTACCATGACATTTTCAAGAGGTTAACTTTTTATTGTAACAAACTACATTTCCAAAGTAATCTGCCCAACAATGTGCCGCTGCATGTAGTATATTGTATTTCATATTATTTTGTCTTATGGCAGTAGTATATGAGAAAAATGCCAGATATTGACAATGGAATGGAGATTAAAGGGGTAGGAACAGTTAAGTTATATTTCTTCCTACACCTTTTCGGACATGTATGAAAAAATGAGTTAATCATCACTAGTAATTGAGTTAAATGTTTACAGTTTGCTTTTCCTTTGTCTTTGTTATTTGCTTTGGTAATTGTTTTGATTGTATATTGTTTGTTTGCCTTTTTCAGGTGTACTCATAATATCTGTTTTTTGTTCAAAATAAACACAACAAAAATATTGACTATGTGTCATCTGTGGAGAGCAGATTTCTGCACACTACTAAGCTGCCAGCACAGACATGTGCACCACTTCTTTTTAAACACTGCAATACAATTCATTTCCATTTCTCTGGTCATCACCCTATGTTTCCTCTTTACCATCACTGGTACCCTTTGGTAGTAGCATGCCATTAAAAAAAAAAGGCCAAAGAAAAAGCAGGTCTGTAAATGGATGAATACTTATTGCAGTTTTGGGACACCAGATTGTACGAATTTAGAACCATTTAACCTCCACTTTACTCAATACTGAACCCTCATTTTGATAGATTATACATTATCAGGGAACAGAAGAGGATTCAAATGCAAATGTCAGGGAACCAGTGCTGTCATATTCAGTCTACATAGTGTAGGTATTTTCATAACATTGTATTTATTTATTTATTCATTACAAAAACTTATTTCTGTCACATATAATATTATTGTAATTTCATGGGTAAACCTTTCTGGCTTCATCCAGAATGAATGGCCCAAACGTTTCATTGCCTGTGCAACTGACTGGTGCTTCATATCTATTGAAATGAGTGTATTAAAGCATGTCCCGTATGATGAGTAGCCCCTGCCTTTTCCCAACGGAAGAAGGAAATTACAGTTCAAAGACCATAATTGGATCCAACTTGTGTATTCATTCAAGCCAGATCGAAAGTGACAAGCAAGGTTTTAATCAGAGCCTTTTTGAGATGGTAGAAAATGAGTTACATCTCAGTGCCACTTCACCAAGATGCTTCATTTATTTGATGAAATAGTGGTGTTTGATTAGAAACTGAAGAAGGAGCCTGCTTTCAAGTCCAGGTAGCTAATTTCGAAACGAGAAAGTATCTTAATTTTATCAAATGTGTGTGTGTGTGGGATCGAGAAACCACTGGTTCACAAGCTACGTTTCTTGTGCCTCATTTCACCCTGTCACTCACCCATAAATCAGTATTGGATGTATGTTTCATTGAGATGTTTTCACAGATTGCCTTACTGCTCCTAATTTTCTCTGGATGGGATAATAGCATGGTGATTTACTGTCTTATGTAAGGAGAAAGAGTTTAAGGGTGTTATTAAATGGCAGTGAAACTGTAGGCTAAATGCAGGAGTCCACCAGTTTTACCTTAGGTCGGCACGGTTTGCCCCCCTGGGACCTTTGTATCGCCCCTCTCCTTTGGCCCCTGAGCTGGAGAATTCTTATAAACATCAGCCCTACTCTTCCTCTGATTCATCAGTATCCTTGCAGCAAATAGACTGATGAATTGTCTTCTTTTGCAGCTTGGCACACATGCAAATTGTTTTCTGCTATCTTTTGGTTCTTAGTATGCCTGCATTTAGATTCTTATTCCAGATGAGTTTTTGAATAAAAAATTACATCTTTGGCTTAACAAAAAGGGGCACTTTCCAAAGGGTGTGTTCCATCCAAGGCTTATTGGTGCTTGGCTTTGAACATTGTTCCTAGCCACTTGCATGCACAGGGATTGTTCAAAAACACAAAGCTCTCCAAGCATCAGTAGTGTCCTTGAGAATTGACATTGAAACTCCATGGCAGTGTACACCGTCATCAAATCAGCAACATTCGAAAGCTGCTCGGAGTACCAATTTGGTTAGCATGCTTCTTTTTATTCATTCATTCATCTTCCGTTCTGCTTATCCTCACTAGGGTCGCAGATGTGCTGGAGACTATCCCAGCTATCTCCGGGCGAGAGGCGGGGTACACCCTGAACCGGTTGTCAGTCAATCGCAGGGCACATATAAACAAGTAACCATTCGCACTCACATTCACACCTACGGGCAATTTAGAGTCTTCAATTAACCTACCCTGCATGTTTTTGGGAAGTGGGAGGAAACGGAGTGCCACACCCAGGCACGGGGAGAACATGCAAACTCCACAGGCAAACTCCACAGGCTGGGATTTGAACCCCGGTCCTCAGAACTGTGAGGCAGTCGTCGACCGTGCCGCCGCTTCTTATTCGTTGTTGCGATATAAACCCAATGAAATCATCCTGTAATGATTCAAAAAGTTCACAGTTTTTCAATTTAACACTATTGGAACCTTGTCCAAAAGAAAACTATTTTGCATAAAAGAGCTTCATCTCTGTCAGACTGCTTTTGCAAAGACAATTAGTATTAATGCAACAATATTTATCATTTTGCTTTGTAGTCATCCTCAGAGCTGTTTCGGATACTTCCTACAGTAAGCACATACTGCAAAATCCCCAAAATAAACATTTTGTTAAATAAATTTTGAAATTAATCGGCTCAACATCATCATCATCCCAGACTAGCATGATTACATCCACCCAACTGTAATAACAGATAACAGTTTTGATGGCAATGGACGCTGGCTTGGCAAAGGCATACACGTGCAAGCAACAGGGTTCCCAGGATTATAACGCTGGCATACTGCTCAACACCAGTTTTTTTTTTTTTTTTTTATTATTATTATTTTTTATCTTATTCTGTACCCCACCCACAAAACAGTGTCAACTAATGCAATCATTCTTCAATCAGTGTTCCATGGTGGAAATCTAATCACACCGGTTTGACGTTTCAGGGAGCCATCTGCTTTAATCCAATCCCTGAGAAATAGCCCCGTCAAAGCGATCCCTCTGCCACTGAAACAACTGTCCCTTTTGGCTGCTAATTTTACAGGTTCATCTTGTCAGAGATGAGGCAAATGCGTGATGGTGACAGTACTTCCTGGGGCATTTTCCGTTGCAGTGACCCTGCACAGCCCCACGGACGTCTGGACAATGATGGACAAACACTGAGCTTCTGTTCGTCTGCCAAAGCTCCTGGCCTTACCCCATATCTTGCATTCTCAAGAGCTTGGGCGTATGAATGCCTTTCCATGGCATCTTTGAAATCCTAAAGGGCAGATGACTCGGCCATGAAAAACTGAGGCAATACTTATACCAGCTATAAAACCCCTTAAGCACGACAACCTTTATGTTTATGTTGTTCCCAGTAAAATAGCAACACTGAGGGTCTCTGATAGGAAAACAAATAGTAAATGACTGACAGCGGCCTTTTCTAATCTATCAATTTTTCCCTAAGCTCTTTGTCCTTTGGGCTGAGTGCTACGTGGGCAGAGCGGCATTCAGCTCTGATGTGGGAAATGCCTTCCACAATGTTTGAACTTGCTGGGACACATTTATTCAATGACCTTTAGTCAAAACACCTTGACTGAGAGGTTTCCTGTGTCTGAAATGACATTCTGACATACTCCCATGTTGCAAAATGGCAAGGCTCCTGGAAAAATGTCAGATATTGTCACTAAAGTAAAATAGTATGTTTACAGGAAGATGGTGCATTTGTGTAACTCTATGCGAATGATGTATGACTCTTTCCCACTGCACAGTACTTCATTTGCTCCAATTTGTTGTACTGAGTGTGTGTTTAACATGTTCATGACTGTGATGATTTAAAAGCAGAGGATTAAGTTTCGTCAATATGTACTGTGTATGGTATTTGAATTCTGATTTTAAAAAACACATTACAGGGGGTCCTTGGTATACGGCGTGATTCCATTCCCACTGCGGCGACGTAACCCGAATTTGGAGCAAAATCACTAACTTACGCTAATGCAGTGACGTGACTGTGAGTTGTAAATTGTCAATGAAAAACACTTCTAGATTTCTATGAAACAATCAAATGAAATACAGCAAGTACTGGTCACGCCTTGGCCATGGTAAGGGGACACATTTCATTCGAGAGTAGATTGAGGAGCACATGAACATGGATCACAGCAGCAAAGTGGAGACCAGGGATAATACACGTCATTTAATATCTTTATTTTTGCCATTTCTAGACGTGTATCCTCAAATGTTGCAATGAAATGTCAGTGAGGAATGTGCCTAACCAATGAACGACGAGTTTACATTGCCCATATGCTATTGGTGTGACACTGGAATCCGGGCTGACGACAAGTCTCATAAACTTGGTTTTGCCAGAGTAAAGTCGTCAATAGCAAATCATGCACTGGTGAGGAGAGTCAGTGCCTTGCAGCTCGGAAATATCTGAGAAAAAAACAACAACGAGAGTGGAAATGAACAAAGGTACATTAGCATTAACTGATTGTGATCAAAGAAAGCAAATTCAAGGTGTGAAAGCACCCTAAATACAGTAAATGATATACGTAATCCCTCAGTCGTGTAAACCTCTGGTACCATTAACAGACAGACTGCAGTACTGGCCACAATCTTAAGACCCATTGTTGCAGCAAAAGTTTAAATACCAGCATGTTCTTATAGGCATTGAATCACATCACATCACATCAATGTCTCTTCACATGGAGCACATTAACACACACACATAAACCTCAACACTCTACCTTTGTGTTCACTGATTTTAAGCTGCAGTTAACAAAAACTCTTTTCTCAGTGTGTGCGTGTGTGTATCAGGCACTGAGTACAGTGGCTGACCAAAGCTTTATCTTGAAAGAGGTGCATTGTGCTGTATAACCACTTAACCTTCATTCCCCCCATGCTACCCTCCCATGGCAATCCCAATAAAGTGTGGATTATTTTATAACACATCGCTTGGCTATTGACTTTTACAAGGCCCCGTCAAGCGTCTGAATGACTTTTGGAGGGGATTTAGAGGGGGGTTGGTTTTACGGAAAGAAAAGCCAGGTCTGAACCACTCTGTGTCTCCAAATGGGCAGCATATCCTAAACCATCAACGGAGTCCTTGTCTGCAGGGAGCAAAAATAAACACGCTTCACTGATCCCTTTTCATTTTCTTATGCTGCCATGTTTTACACAAGACGTTACTGTAGCTACAGTACCATGTCAGAGCTGATGATTTTCACTTTCAAGCGTCCCCTATACTGTCCATTAACATCCTCTTTGGGGCCTCTCACATTTATATGTCAAAAGCTGTTATGATTAGAAGTCAGATAAAAGACTGTTCGACTTCCAATTTGTTCTAATTTAGAATGTGTTTTTTTTTTCTTCTATTGAGATCAATTAGAATTGCAATAATCACTACAGGAGTCAGATCATTGCTGTCACAAAACCCTTTGTAACAGTAGGGGAAATGTTTTCAGGAGCATTATCTTGAACTGTCAGACCAGTGTAAATATAAGTTAATCACTGTTAACGGTCCCCTTCCATCCAAATATTTTTCCTACTGTTTTATGCATAACATAGTTCAAAATGAGTCTGTCACTTGGCTTAAGTTTGACATCTACACGCTTTGTCAATTGAAGGGAAAAGACAATAAACGTCAAAGGCTTGCAAAATGGCCAGAACAGATTTCCGTGTGTTTGTGATGTAAAATGTTACTCATTGTTCAAGTTCCAACCCACTTCTGAGCTGCTACACACCCACTCATCTCAGGAAAAAATGGCTGAGTCTTGTGCAAAGCTTTGCATAACCTGCAAAACTCTGATGAATAAAAGGCTTCAATTTATTTGGGGAAAAACTCCCAAGCATTTCGGAACCAGAATTGTGCTGTGTTGGGCCGTCTCAACTGGCAGGGGAAAAAGACCAACTGGAATATTCTGGGCATTTTCAACCCAAATCATGCAAACCCGCAATGCATACACACGGCTTACTTTATGGTTTCCATCCCATTCTTTTCCTTTTGTAATTATTGTCTTTTGTTACAGGCACTTTTACACTGCATGAAGTTTATGCTCTACTTTAGTTTACCTTTCATTGGAGACCTTTAATAGAGGAAGTAGTTTTTGCAGATTTTAAAACTAGAGCTAATGTGTTGCAACTTATTAAAACAGTTATCTGGCTATTACAGTAAATTGGTCGACGCAACAATTTCTGCCTCGAGGCAATAAAAAATATGAATAAAACCAGCCCAGACCCAATTCGCGTCGCCCGGAACCACTTGGGCACTGTCCATGTTTACCGCACGGACTTTTGTTGCATACAGTTGAACAGTTGGACAAGTGAAAAACATTTCCGAAGACGACAGAGGAGTGTTTGTAAGTGATTTTTAAGACACTATTAGATGTGCAATACGCATATAACATGATGTATGAATGAGATGAATGGTAGTTAGTGTTATTTTTTATTTGATTTTATTTTTTTTTACCTAAAATGGTCATCGCTAGTGCTCATACTAATCGCGAATGGTAAGCGTTTAGCAAAGGCTATTTTTGCTGTCTCAATTTCTGTACAGCGTTTATACCATACACTCAGTACCAACATATGCAGTTTAAGGATAGAAGTCCAGCCCTCATAAATGAGAATAAAACGCATGTTAGTCATAGCTAAAAAAAAAAAAGGGGGGTGGCAGCGATTACTCGAGTACTCGACGAAATATCTATCGGATAATCGATTCTAAAAGGATTTGATAGTGATAGCCCTACATTATAGTCATAGGATTATTGAATATATCCTCCTTAAAAGTGCAAGTCATCTTATTTTCTCTTCTTTTTCCTTAATAGTATCAAAAGTCATAGTTCCTCCAGGCAAAGGCAGACTCAGCCACTGTGTGTGATTCATCAGATGACAATGACTAATTCTATGAAAATTAATAAGGGGGGCTGGGCAGTTGGGAGGTTGGTTGTGGTTCTTGGATAATTCCTGTTTAAGATTACATTTGTAACTGGTGATAACAAAAGTAATGCCTTCTGTCTGTCATGATAAATTGTGATTTTGCATGACTCAAATTGACACAGTAATGCCCTCCATTATTGGTTGCCTCTGTGCAAAAAAAGGCTAGGATGGCGTTGGGCTGGGGTGGAGGTGGAGCTGCTGCATCAGCATGTGTGCAGTAATGTGATAGCAAGGCCTGGCCACACAAAGAAAACACAACCAGCTCTCTAACAACTCTCTCAGTAAGACCCTGAGAGGAAAGGGGAGCCGGGTGGGGGCGGGGCATTGCCACTAGTAATCCTGCTGCCTTCAAGTAATGGTGAAATTATTGCTTCTCTCTATCTATCGAATGCCATTACAAAAGGACTACAACTTGGGAGTCGTGTGTAAAGAGATAGTTCAATTTCAAACAAAACATGGCCTACTGTACAGTAATCACGTGTTATTCATGGGGGATAAAAACAAAGCCCAGAGCGAAAAAAAAAAACACGTTATTGACCCCCACCCAAAAGAAAAAAAAATCCTAATTCCCTATATATATAGGTTAAACTGTAAATATGTCACAAATTATGATCTCAAACAGTTGAATATCATTTCAAACTCATATTACAACATTATGCTTAAAAATAAATGATTTACAGATTATTTGATTTTTGAAGCAATGCACCTGAAGTCACTATGTAGCTGCACAGACTCCTAACATCCACTAACAGCCCAGGCTCCTCCTCAACAAACAAAACGTGTCGCTTAGTTGAGAAATATTATTTGAACATACTTTCTGGAGACTAATTCCTACTCAGACAAGGGTATATCAGAATCTTGTGCCATCGAAGAGAGTTATAGAGCACAAAAAACTGCAAATAAGTGAGTTTTTTCGTAAAACTTGAAAGAACCGTGAGATTCAAGGGAAATGTATGCTTCGTTTCGTTGTGTTGCTGCTTTATTACAACTGACTAGGTTTGTCATCTGGACTGTCACAGCCATGGCAGCTTTTTTGACAGTTTCAAAATCTGGCCATAAGGTATCCACAGCAATCACAGCCTGTCACTGTTGCCCAACCTGTCCCCTCACGTCATGTTACGTCCATCATGTTTTTTCCACATTGGGCTGAAACCTGATTGGCATCGCCGCCAGGATTTAAATGTACCATCTACGCCGCTGCCTACTTGATCAATTTTGTAGCATAATTAAACGTATCATCTGGTCATCTAGGTCAATTTGTTCAAGCAAACAATTTTCCATGGTCGCCATTGTTATTGCTTTGTTCCTTTTTACGGAAAGGAAAGTAAAAACAGAAATGGCCAAAAAAATGCAGAGGAAAGTCCACCCTGTGGCGTCCTAGCCAATACCAGCCGTAGCGACACCCCCGACTTGGAGGAGAACTGCAGTACATTTTCAAAACTGCACGCGTGGATTGCGCTCGGGTATAAAGGCAAACTACGCGCGGGACAGCCGCAGTGACGTCAGGGCAGTCGCCATCCGCGCGAGTATAAAGAAGCCTTAAGATGACCTGCATTCTCCTTCTAAGGCTTTAGCCAAGAAGTAGCTAGCGTTGGCCACCAGATGATAGCCAGCCCGCTTGACAGTGAACAGCAGTGTGAGGCTCTCCTGGGAGGTGGGGGGGGTGGAGTTAGGGGGGTTGTCTGGGGAGCTGGTATTGGGTCCCTGCGGCCCCCACCGGGTGGCCAGTTGTCGGGGCGCCTCGGTGGGGCCGGTGGACCGCCCTGGGTTCCTCGATGTGGGACATGTCCCGTCCACCGGGATGCTCTCGGATGGACCCCTGAGCCCGATCCCGCCCCTCGATTGATTGGGTGGGGTCCTCAGCCTCTGCAGTATGGGCACAGCAATTACAGGACACTTCTGTCAGTCTTTGTGGATGTAAAACGGTGTCAATTCACTTGGATGTATCCGCAGGCACACACCCCTAGGACTCTTTCACTGGGTGTGGGGCCACTCACTTATTGCGACAAATAACTCATGAATATGCAAATTGCTTGTGTATCCCCTCACTCATACTCTCATCCTATAGATTTATATAATTTACATAGTCAATCCCAACCCACTTCAGTTGTACAGCCGGGTTCACGACCCTTGTCCTGCATGCTTCTTCTCCTGTCCTTGTCCTGTTCTAGCTTGTCCTGTCCTTTCCTCACAGGGTGTAGCACTACAGCCCCATGCAACACTCATATTTAATGTTTCATTGTTCTTGATAATGTAATGACTTACTTTTCTCATCCTGGTTACAATTAGTGCTTTGTCTTTTGTCTTCGTTTCTCTCTCCCATCGAGAAACTTTGTTCTGTTGGACTCTGATTCTCAATAAACTTCAATTATAATACTAAGAATCCACAGAGGAAACTTAAAAACTCCACTGTGACACAGTAAAACTGTTCTGGCATAACAGGGATACAGATCTTCCATTCTGCTTGACCTAAGAGCCGAACAGGACAAAACACAAAAAAGCAAAAAAACAAAAAACTAGAGTACCTATACATCACTGAAAAGAAAAGTGATAATTGGTACTTTTATGGGCAGCGAACCAACGATATACAGTGGCTGAGGCTGTACAGTGCATCATTAAAACAAAGTGCCATACAAGCCACTCTAGTGAATTGTAATAATCTTTTGTCATTTAATTTAATGCTAGAATATCTGTACCACACAAGAAAAGTTTAGAAGCTACAATGATGACCAATATAATAACTAAAGGCAACAAGGCACACGGAAATTATAACCAGAATCTTAAGCTGTAGTTTGTACAAATGACATGTACTGTAAGTAATAATTTAAAAAAAAGGTTGCACAATTTAAGATATTAAAAATATACCAAAATAGTTTGCTAGAAAATACGTATTGCCACTATGATGTAAGGGTATTTTAAGTTTACAACAAACCGTTTCTATGTATTGTGAAAATCTGTCTGATAGTTATTCACAAAAGACTTACACAGGGTTACCTGATTTGGATGAGAACATTAGGGACATCAGAGAAAAAAACTAAACAAAATGCAATTTGGCCTCAACCTTTGGACACAGTCCTGATCCTGCAGCCGCTGCTCATCCAGTTTAATTTTGTGTGCTGTGCTTGCTGATAAACGTTGGAAGGATTCAAATGATAAATAATGTTAATGCCAATGCAATTAAAAGTTGCGTACAATGTTCATTACTGTGGCGTTAAACGTGTGAATACCCTATTCTCAAGCCAAATCTGAATGACAAAATTTTGATTTGTTAAAAATCAAGAAATGTTTTCGATACAGATACTAATTAGCATCTTGTATTTAACCATACCATTCAAACAGTGATACATTCCATTTCGACCAATTCGTTCTTTGAAAGACAATTTTTTGTGTGTGTAATTTCTCATTTCCATGGTTTCTACCTATGGACAGTACTCTTAAGTAGACCCTGACCTAGTTCACTAATTCTACTTTAGTATTTTATATCCAATCTGTTTAATGTTGTCCAATTATGCTTATTGATGTTTGAGATCACATCAATTCCATCAATTCCATCAAATCACATTTCAGTGTTTTTGGAGTCGAAGTGTGGATGTGGGGGTTGAGAGGGTGATCTGGAGTGGACAGATGTGTTTAAGCTGGCAGGGAAAGTACAATAGAGGAGGGGGAGGGAAGACCCTGCTGCTTTCACTCAAACACTTCCTGATCTCAAATCCCTTCGGTCAATCCCTTGGGTGATATCCCCTGGCCGGCTTCACTTTCACCATGTGATGGAAGCACTATGATGGAGCTTTGTGGCCCAGTCAGAAGAAACCACGATAATAAGGCACATATGAGTTGAATTGACTCTGTGACATAATGACTCCATGTAACTTTCTCCTCACTCTAATATAGACATATTTCATGCTGCGTACACACGAGAAAACATGTTCATATGACACACACTTTTCTTTTTGTGTGCTTATATTTTACTCCAAATGCAATAATAAACACACAGCTCACATACACTCGCCCTAATCCATTTGGAGTACGAAAGGGGGGCGGCAGGGGAAACACCTTTTGAAACCTGAAACTCTTCTCCATCAGCAGCCCCTGTGCTCCCTCCACTAGGCCAGGAGCAGAGCAGCAGCAGGAGGATAACATGGGCCTCTGTTGTCTCAGCCGCAGCCCTTTGGATACATTTTGAACTCCTTGTCCCAGGGGACACAGCAGCATAGAGCCCCCGTTGTACTGAGGAGCATGTGAATGCACTGCTGACTTGAGCGTGGTGAACAGTGTGACTCGGTACTGTAGCACGGTTGTTGTCTGCTGCTCTGACAGACGGACTGGTGTGAGTCTCAAAATGTATGTGTTACAAAATACACTTGTATGGAGAATGAAGATATATATATATATATATATGTATATATATATATACATACATACAATACTATATAGTCTATCTATCTATCTATCTATCTATCTATCTATCTATCTATATACAGTCGCCTCCAAATGTATTGGAGCGGCAAGGTCAATTCCTTTGTTTTTGTTGTATACTGAAGACATTTAGGATTCAGATCAAAAGATGAATATGAGACAAAAGTTCAGAATTCTCGCTTTCATTTCATGGTATTTACATCTAAATGTGTTAAACAACTCGGGACAGAGCACCTTTTGTTTGAACCCGCCTACTTTTCAAGTGAGCAAAAGTATTGGAACAGACATTACTAAAAGTAAAGTGATTAACGTTTAATATTTGGTGGCATAACCCTCACTTGCAATAACTTGAAAATAAGCTAAGAAGTTAAGTTGTGTGTAAAAATGTGAAATGACATGAAGAAAGGGAGGTGCCAAAAGGCATGGAAAGCCAAGAACCGAAGCCTTGAATCTATTAATAATCAAACAGCAATCCACCCCCTTGCTCAACACGCAAGACCCCATTGCTGAAAAAAGAAAGCATGTCAAAGCTCGTTTATAGTTTGCTGAACAACATTTGGACAAGCCAGTTAGATACTGGGAGAATATAGTCTGGTCGGATGAGAGCAAAATTGAACTCTTTGGATGGCATAATACACACCACGTTTGGAGGAGAAATGTCACTGCACATCACCCTAAAAACATCATACCAACACTGAAGTTTGGAGGTGGGAACATGATGGTGTGTGACTGCTTTTCTGCAAATGGTACTGGTAACCTTCACCTTATTGACGGAAGGATGTATGGGCAAATGTACCGAGACATTCTTGACGTAAATCTGGTGCCACCTACGAGGATGAGGTGAATGCAACGAGGTTTGACATTTCGGCAGGATAATAATCCAAAACATACTGCCAAGTAAATTCTCAATTGATTTCAAATAAAAAAATAAGGCTGCTAGAATGGCCCAGCCAATCACCTGACTTGAATCCAATTGAAAATCTATGGAAAGAACTGAAACTCAAGGTCCATAAAAGGAGCCCATGGATCCTTCAAGATTTGAAGACTGCTTGTGTGAAGGAATGGGCCAAAATCACACCAGAGCAATGCATGCGACTAGTTTCTCCATAGAGACGGTGTCTTGAAGCTGTCATTGCAAACAAAAACTTTTGTACAAAGTATTAAATAAATACAGTTGGTGTGTTCAATACTTTTTCCTTGTGTCATTTCACATTATTACACACAACTTAATTTCTGATCTTATTTGTTCTTTGTATGTATGGATTACTTGGGTTGTTCCCAACATCTGGTGAAATTGTTATGTCAATAACACCTTTGGAAATATATTTAATGAGAGAAATGGTGACGTGTTAAATACTTATTTCAGCCGCTGTGTGTGTGTATGTGTATATATATATGTGTGTGTGTGTGTGTGTGTGTGTGTGTATACAGTGTGTACGAAAAGTATTCAGACCCCCTTAATTTTTTTTACTCTTTGTTATATTCCAGCCATTTGTTAAAATAATTTAAGGTCATTTTTTTTTGTCCCTCATTAATGTACACACAGCACCCCATATTGACAGAAAAAAAGGAATTGTTGGAATTTTGGCAGATTTATTAAAAAAGACAAACTGAAATATCACACAGCCATAAGTATTCAGACCCTTTGCTGTGACACTCATATTTAATTCGGGTGCTGTCCATGTCTTCTGATCATCCTTGGGATGGTTCTACACCTTCACTGGAGTCCAGCTGTGTTTGATTATACTGAAGAGCCTTGGTGAGAGAGGTAAAGAAGAACCCAAAGATTACTGTGCCTGAGCTCCAGAGATGCAATCGGGAGATGGGAGAGAGTTCTAGAAAGTCAACCATCACTGCAGCCCTCCACCAATTGGGGCTTTATGGCAGAGCGGGCCAACGGAAGCCTCTCCTCAGTGCAAGACACATGAAAGCCTGCATGGAGTTTGCTAAAAAACACCTGAAGGACTCCAAGATGGTGAGAAATAAGATTCTCTGGTCTGATGAGACCAAGATAGAAATTGTTGGCCTTAATTCTAAGTGGTATGTGGGGAGAAAACCAGGCACTGCTCATCACCTGTCCAATACAGTCCCAACAGTGAAGCATACTGGTGGCAGCATCATGCCGTGGGGGTGTTTTTCCGCTCCAGGGACTGAACGACTGTTTGCAATAGAAGAAAAGATGAATGAGGCCAAGTACAGGGATATCCTGGACGAAAACCTTCTCCAGAGTGCTGAGGACCTCAGACTGGGCCGAAGGTTCACCTTCAAAAAAGACAAGGACCCTAACCAGACAGCTAAAATAACGAAGGAGTGGCTTCAGAACAACTCCGTGACTGTTCTTGAATGGCCCAGCCAGAGCCCTGACTTGAACCCAATTGAGCATCTCTGGAGAGACCGGAAAATGGCCGTCCACCAACGTTCACCATCCAACCTGACAGAACTGGAGAGGATCTGCAAGGACGAATGGCAGAAGATCCCCAAATCCAGATGTGTTAAACTTGTTGCATCATTTCCCAAAAGACTCCTGGCTGCATAAGCTCAAAAGCGTGCTTCTACTAAATACTGAGCAAACGGTTTTATATATATATATATATATATATATATAAACACGCACTCTTAGCTCCTCCTCCTCCCTCATATTTTGTTGTTGTGCCATCACGTGACCTGGCAGCGCGAGCAAACAAGCCGCTGTCTCCGCCCACCCACTAGCACACACGCACACACAATGCATGCCATCCACAGCACTGAGCAAAAGAATGGCAGAGAGGAAGAGAAATTGGAGAAGATGTGAAAAATTTGTTTCATTTGTTACTGTTGTATTGGTTCTGGATTATGAAGTATGTTCTAGTTACCAGTAAACTCCTAATTCTGTCCTGGGTTTGAAATATTTATTAATAAAAAATGAAACAAATCACAAAACCACTTAAAGCTCATGAACATAAATTGATATTTGTCAATTTTAATTTTAATTATTTATTATCTATTTTAATTTTTGAAAAGTGTCGGTATCTATCGGTATCTGTATTTACTTGGTATTGGATCACTACCAAAATATGCATTATCACACACCACTACTGACATCGTCAGCATGTCATGTTGCATTGGGCAAATTTGGCACATTTGAAAGTGCTGTGTAGCACCTTGAGAGCGACAGGGGCCTCCTTATTACACTACATCTCCTGGCATTCCACCAGTCTTCTCTGAAGCGAGCTGCCTCAAACACCAGTCTCGGGAAGCCGCTTATATGTTAAACTGATCTAGCGCCAGTCCTGCAAGCCCATTTAGCTAAGGCAAAAGGAAACGTGAGCGCATGCTGATGTGTGTGCTTGTTCAGCTTTGTGCGACAAGAGCTCCACATATACTTTATGTGTGTATTATGAGCACTGCCTTGAGATTAAAGTAACAAAGCGAAAACCAAATGGAAGGAGAGCCACTTAGAAAAGGGATGGAAATTACCAAGCGAGGACCAGATGAAATTGCCTTCAGTTTTTCTTTTGCTGTGGTGTGCAAAGCAGGAGCTCCTTTTTGTGAACAGTTCAAAGCCAATGCCCTCATCTGTGCTGCGTATACATAATATGGTTTGATCCATATGCAAACAAACAGATAAAAGTGAAGCTGGGTTTCAAATAGCACATTGATGATACCAAAGAAAACTCCAGTGAATGGTTTCTATCTGACCTGGGTGGATATGGAGTTGACCATGGACCTGGAATAAATATTTTAAAGCACATGGACGGTATATGTAAAAAGTGTAAGGACAACTAGAAAATCACACTTTTAAACAGCAAAAGCATTTAAGAAGCATATCAAGGATGCATTTATATTCAAATTTGAATAGAAAAGAGTGAAATTATTGTCTGTGCTCTGTTAAAGCTATAATCTGGGATTTCTGTCACCCCCTAACCATGCTTAACATTACAACAAAGCCTTCGTCGCTTCGATATGACGTAGGCTAAATGCTTGTCCAGCCTCCTCCTCCTCCACCTTCCAACCCCGCATGCTTGCTCCTTTCTCTGTGGCTCAGTCGACCTGCGTGCTGTCCAAATATGGGCCCGCCAGATCGTAGGTAAAACACGTCATTTCCGCCACGTTATTTTAGAGCGCCACCAAGTGATCCAGCGCGGGAATGTATACGTTAGGCACAAAATGTGAAAAATAAATATTGAAAAATATAGGATACGCGGTACGGAAAATGAATGAATGAATGAAGGATGAAGCTGACAGGCTAAATCAGCATTGTGTCATCTACTCTTGTAGTGGCTTGGGTGATAATAATTATAATTTTTTTTAACAAAAAATAGTTGACAATGACGTAATAAGAGAGGGTCTTCATAGTGAAGTTTTTTTTTGTACCCACAAAGAGGAGTATTATTTTCACACAACATATGAGCGTTCTTCAATGTTTTTCTCTGTCTTTGGATTCCATCAAAACCATTGGAGGCAAGGTAGAGCTCATTTGGACAAATGGTAGTACTCTGTAACATTATCCCATTAACAACTAAGCTTGGTACCAGTAAGCATATCATTTGGTCAAAATTAAATTAGATCAGGAGCTTGAAGTCTTGCATTATTTACACATATATGCAAGTTGCAGCTAAATGTAAATAAATAGAGACAACAAACAATGTGTGTAAAGCCACTAGCGCATGATCAGTAGTTCCTTGTGACTGTGGTACAGATGAATGAAGTGTGGTAGTATACAGAAATAGCATAATAGCATACAGAAATCCATGTAATATGGTGCAATACAAGAGTCTCTATTCTAATGGATATTATTCTCGTTATGCAAGATTTTGCCTTTTCAAGAAAGGATATTCATCAGGTTTCAGGGTTACCGCCTAAAGTTCTGCCTCTTAGTTTGGCATGTACTTTGCCGCCTGCAAATGCTTGTGGATGGAGGGATTGTATTCATTTATTTATTTTGTCATTAGCATGGGAAGACATTTCCTCTACACCAGAGTAGAGAAATTGTGAATTTGAATATATCCATGTATGTGTGGAGAGCCTGAATAAATGCCAAGATAATGGGAAACAGCTACAGTATATAAGTAAGGAAAAAGAAATATCCTAAGGTGTAGACAATGAAATAAAGTCCAGAGGAGCCACAAACTGAAAAAAAAGAAAAACAAAAAACAGTACTGTGTGAAGGGCTGAAAACTAAAAGAAGACTTGGGGAGATGCGGAAGCTCAAGAGGTAGAAAAAGGAAAAGAAAGGTTGAATGAGCAGAGAAAGATAGCACCTGTGAGGAAGATGGGTGACAGGGAGACAGAGAAATGGATGTTTCGCACCATTCCCTGTGATGATAACCAAATTTATTTTCAGCTCCTTCAAATGTAAGCACACTCCCACAGAACAATTTGATTGCGTAGAGTTAATCTGAGTCTTTTGGATGATCACCAAAATAATGACATCGGTGAGCTACACATGTTTCTCAGGTGCCCATTCACCTTTGTTCAACAAGTGACTGCTTGAAAATTATTACATTTGATTTTATTCATTGTCAGAGAATTACCTGCTTGAGTGACCGTCCATAATCCCACCCCCAAATCTGGATACATGAGCCTGGGCTACAGTTGATGCCTGGGTATTTTGTGTGAGCGTGCGTGTGCGTGTGCGTGTGTGTGTGTGTGTGTATTACTGTCAGTCTTGGGTAGATGACTTTGGAAATGTAGTCGGTTACGATTACAGTTGATAGTTGTGTCACTAGTTTCAGTTACTTTGTCAAAGTAATATAACTAATTACATTTCATTACATTTTGATCACTTTTCTTAATTTTGAATGAATGCATCAACAGGACTCTTGGATGTTTCCTCTATGAAAGTGGATTAATACCATAGCTCATTCTTTTGGAATTAACCACACATTTTTTTTTGTTACACAAATAATAATAATAATGATCATAAAAACATGAACCATCCGGCCTCACATTCACACCTACGGGCAATTTAGAGTCTTCAATCAACCTACCACGCATGTTTTTGGGATGTGGGAGGAAACCGGAGTACCCGGAGAAAACCCACACAGGCACGGGGAGAACATGCAAACTTCACACAGGCGGGGCCGGAATTTGAACCCCAGTCCTCAGAACTGTGAGGCAGATGTGCTAACCAGTCGTCCACCATGCCTGTATGTAATTCCATCCATCCATTTTCAACACCGCTTATCCTGGTTAGGGTCGCGGGGCGCTGGAGTGGTGTGAATGTGTGTGCGAATTGGTGTTTGTTTATACGTTGCCCTGCAATTGGCTGGCGACCCGTTCAGGGTGTACCCCGCCTCTACGACTCAGGGGTCTAGTTTTATAGTTGAATTAAAACATGATTCCCTTCTTTTGTTCGTATAGTGTACAATGTACGGTACAATACATGAATGATTTTATCGTCATTTTAGAAATCTACTCGTTTCATGAGAATATTAGACATTTTAGTATGGTGACAGCACAGATGATAAAACAGATGATAACAGGGCAGAGAACCATCTGTCCATTTTATATACAGGTGAGCTGGTGCCCAGCTGACTTTGGGCGAGTGGCGTAGACTACACCCTGGACTGGTCGCCATTCAAACGCAGGGAACAAATAACCATTCACACTCACATTAATTCCCATGGGCAATTTATAGTCTTGAGGTAACCTAAGCACATTTCGCGGATGTGGAAGGAAGCCAGAGTAGCCTCTTGGAGAGCATGCAAACGCCACACAGAGATGGTGCAGAGGAGATTCTAACCAGCATCTCCTGATGTACTAAACTTTATGTTCTATTATGCTGCCATAAGGATCCATAGTTTATTTTTTAAGCTCGAGTCAAAGTGAACTCCTCACTCTCAGGCTGTAGAACCTTTTGATTTCTCAGCCAATCAGCAAAGACAGTTAATAATAATAATGGAAGAGTGAATTAATTATAAAGTATGAAAAGTAGATTAGTCAAATAGATTGTTTTTTTTATGGCTAATGTATTTTGTAATTATTGTCCTATAAAAGGTTAATTACATCCCCAAATGGTTGGGATTTTTTTTAGGTTGCTTTACTATAATGACAACTTTCATGCAGTTTCAAATCAAATCAGTAAATCATTCACATTAATGGAAATATTTATCAACTGTCTAATGGAATGCCTGTGCATGACAGGCTTTTTGTCCAGAACATTGAGGGCCAATAACAGTCAATGGGGAGATGCTGTAGCTGTAAATATTTAAAATGGTCCATGGACTGTATTGCACTGCATTAGACCTGCGGCGCAAGGGAACGTCTGATTGTTTTTGAGCAAACAACAAGCAGCTGCATTTTGCCTGCAGACAGAGACTGAGTATCATACAAGAGCACAAGGACTATTTCATTGGTCGGGACAATAGCTCAATAAAATGTGCAACAGAATGCAGAGTAGCAAATTGACAACTTGGCTCCACAACAAACACTATTTTGCTATTCGGATTCTTATTTTTTCAACGAAAAAATAAATTGGAGATTTATTATGATCCTGCCTAGTGCTCACCATACACCAAACAAATATATCATGTAAAAAACAGCACATATTACAACTATACATGAAATCTCCTATAGTAAAGGGCTGTCTGTATTGTTGAATACTATAGAAATACATCAGTAATCCTGCTGAGCCATATCAATCAAGACATTGATTAAAGATCATGGTTATTGTAGAGGAGGTGAACCATGGGGTGGCAATTAATACCCTGTAATGAAATTGGCTATTTGTTTCTAAATACATTATACATGTTTGAAGATGATTACTGAAAACACGTGCAAAGACTGAGAATTATATAGTACTCAGTTGTGGAGACATGCCATTGAAATGATTATCACAATAGATTTTCTCCTGATTTATTGGGGCACGGCTATAACGAAGCCTAGTGACACAATTGGGCTCCTGGCATGAGTCTCCCCTCCCTCATTTTATAAGAATTTGAGAGCCCTCGTCAGCCCACTGCCCGTCTGTCGGTCGAGAGGAGCCCCGGTTACCTTGCGAACTGGTTAGCGCTCGTCATACATAGTCTTTGTCCTCTTAATAGGACAGCAAATGGCCAGTTTTTGTGAGAATTATCTTAAATTAATTTCTACCTCAGTTTTTCTTCAAGTAAAATATGCAATTATAGCAACTGTCCTTGGGGACTCAATTAGAAAATCTAGCATCCTTAAACACAAATCACGAGAATCAAAAACATGCACCTGCATTCAGTATGTGTGTGGGAATATTCCTGAACTTCCTGCACACATCATAACCCCAGCAACAGTGTTCAAGGAATGGAAGTTCATGTACTAGTTGATATTTTGTTCGTATGTGTTAATGTGAGTTTTGCCTGATGAACGTAATTAGAACGCGTTCATTCTCGAGTCAAAGAACGCCTTTTGAATGAAAATTCACTTTCATTCACGACTGCCAGCTTTTGTAAGGGACTTCAACAGGAAAAAAAACACTCTTAACACACTACCATATGTGGGCAGATAAACGCTGTATGTGGCAACCGATTCAGTGCGGCCAAGGCTGCCATTTATGTCAGGCAGGTCGCAACTGTGTGGGACCGCGAGGTGTGTCAGGGACACTGCGTAAATGGGGGTTCTTTTGAAGTGCAGTACATAATTGTAAACATTGATTACTAGGAAAATTATTATTTGTATCAGAGTACTTCAGTTAAAACTGTGTACGATCACAATGTCATGATATGGAATTCATTATGTTTTTAAATATAGGAATAGATAACATTAAATAGTTCATTAATACAGTCAGCCACAGCTGCAAGCAATGTAATGTTATGAATGTCATTTCACCAATGTTCCTGTCATACTGAGTTCCGTGCTTTTGTTTGCACATTAAGGACAAAAGTCCTGTTTATGTTTTAATTCCTTATTTTAAAAAATACCATTTCCGCATGTTTTTGAGATTGTAGGATGAAAGCTGCAGCTGGCTACTAGTGTGGACTGAATGGGTGGCAACAATGAAATCCCAGTATTTTATGGGGAATAGCCCATTAGCAACATTTTGAGAAAAACAACAAAAACAAAAAAGAACTATGAACTAGAATAAACATGAAAAATGTTTGACCATTAAAGTTATTAATTCCCATTTTAAGTGTTATTATTTCTAATTATTTTAATAATTTTAAACGAAGAAAATGTTGACATTAACAAATGTCAAATGTATATCCATCCATTTTCTAAAGCGCTTCTCCTCACTAGAGTCGTGGGCGTGCTGGAGCCTAGCCCAACTATCTTTGGGCGAGAGTGACCCTGAATTGGTCACAAGTCAATCGCAGGGCAGATAGAAACAAACAACCATTCACACCTACGGGCAATTTAGAGTCTTCAATCAACCTACCACGCATGTTTTTGGGATGTGGAAGGAAACCAGAGTACCTGGACAAAAACCATGCAGGCACGTGGGGAACATGCAAACTCCACCCACGCGGGGCCGGGATTTCAACCCCGGTCCTCAGAACAGATGTGCTAACCAGTCGTCCACTGTGCCGCCGTCAAATGTATATGTAAAATTATTTTAGTAATGTTAATAAAATACTAAAAATCTACAACTAGTACTACTAATATCCATCCATCCATCTCCATCCTGCTTATTCTTTTTTTTAGCTGACTCTGTCCGAGAGGCGGGGTACAGCGGGGAACTCGTCGCCAGCCAATCAACCTACTATGCATATTTTTGGGATGTGGGAGGAATCAGACTCAGAATAATCTTTATTTCCCAAGTATGTCAAAAACTCCGGTAATTGGAGTCGCTTTAGTACGAAAATTGTGCAAAAAGATGCAGCATCCTCCAGCAATTCGAGCAGTTTGAAATGACTAATAGAACAATAGTCCAGTGCAATGACCATTGTGCAAAGGGCGCCGAGACTTCAAGAAATGTATGCAGTTTAAAATGACTAGTAGTGTGATAATCTGTTACAATGTCGATTGTGCAAATACTCACACACATGAGTGGCCAGTATTGGTCAAGAATAGATATGCAAATAGTGCAGCATGGCGAGACTACTAAAGTGAGTGCATGAGTAATGTGTCATTGGCCTGACAGAAATGTGAACAAACTCAAGACAAAACAATTGGCAGCATGTTGCAATGGAATTGTAAGTTAACTGTTTAAGAAGTTAATGGCAAGGGGGAATAAGCTGTTGGAATGTCTGCTAGTTTTAGTTTGCATTGTTCGGTAGCGCCTACCTGAGGGAAGGAGCCGGAAGAGGTGGTGACCGGGATATGGAGGGTCCAAAAGGATTTTGCATGCTCTTGTCTTAGTTACTTAGACTGTGATGGAAGAACACTGGACTGCTTTGTTGACTGCTGTGTAGAACTGCCTCAAAAGCTCTTGTGGCAGGCCATGCTTCCTCAGAAGCCGCAGGAAGTACATCCTCTGCTGGGCCTTTTTGAGGAAGGAGTTGATGTTGATCTCCCACTTCAGGTCCTGAGAGACTGTAATTCCCAGGAACTTGAAGGTCTCGATGGTTGACACAGGGCAGTTGGATAGCGTGAGGGGCAGCTGTAGTGAAGGATGCCTCCTGAAGTCCACGATCATCTCTACAGTCTTGAGCGTGTTCAGCTCCAGTTTGTGTCGGCTGCACCACACCTCCAGCCGCTCCACTTCCTGTCGATACACAGACTCGTTACTGTCTTTGATGAGGCCGATGACTGTGGTGTCGTCTGCAAACTTCAGGAGTTTGACAGCCGGGTGACTTTGTAGGTACACACACCTGTACACATACTGGAGTACCTTGAGAAAATCCACGCAGGCACGGAGAGAAGATGTGAACTCCACACAGGCGAGGCAGGATTTGAACCGGATCTGACTCTTGATAAATTCTTGTCGAGTCATGATTTGATAAAACTAATTATGTTTAAATAAACGCTTTCTAGAGCAATCTCTTGCAATCCTGTGGAACTATTTTTCTTACACCAAAACGGCTGTAACACTGGGACGGTGACTTTTCTCAGCGGCGGTCACATCATTGCACAAAATTTTCACTGATGTCAGCACAAATCCGCCGTGTTGACTGAGTATGAATTGAAAAGCAAGAGTTTTTCATCAGAAAAGTTTGGGAGGCGGCATGGTGGATGACTGGTTAGCACATCCGCCTCAGAGTTCTGAGGACCCGGTTTCAAATCAGGCCTCGCCTGTGTGGAGTTTGCATGTTCTCCCTGTGCCTGCGTGGGTTTTCTCCAGGTACTCTGGTTTCCTCCTACATCCCAAAAACATGCATGGTAGGTTGATTGAGGACTCTAAATTGCCCATAGGTGTGAATGTGAGTGTGAATCGTTGTTTGTTTATGTGTGTCCTACAATTGGCTGGTGACCAGTTCAGGGTGTACCCCGCCTGTCGCCCGAAGATAGCTGGGATAGGCTCCAGCACACCCGCGACCCTAGTGAGGATAAGCGGTACGGAAAATGAATGAATGAATGAATTAGTTTGGGAATACCAACATATCATTTTAGACTTGGTTGTGGCTCAATATTGATGGGATTGCGCAGAAACAGACAAGCCGTGCTTGCTTCAGATGGGTAGGTTTACAGTCATTTACCACCGTAACTGAGTCAGAATTCCTCTTCCCCAACTCTATCCCTCATTTCAGGGTCAACTTCCTCCGAACTTTCATGTAACCCGCTTGCTGGAATACCCCCCTTGGTCTTCATTTGGCGCTGTGACACCTGGGGCCTGTCGGATGCACTGCCAAATTTTCTGGAACAACTGTTGACAGTGAATTCATTCAGTTCAACAGTTCTGATGGACATTCCTCCAGTCTGCATTTAAATTGCATTTGCATTCGCACTTATAATGTGCGCCATTTGTGGGATTTTGTTGCATTAATTAACTGTACATTTTAAGAAGCCTGGCAATGAAAAGTGTTCATCTATATATTTGATGTGGACTTTACCGTGGTAACCCGAGTGATTCTATTCCTTGGCTTTAACACCTACAAGCTCACAATCATGACCTGAAAAAGTAGTTTGTAACCTATTAGAATTGCTGTCATCCTTCCTTCAACTTTCTGCTTGTCAGCATCGCAGCTGTTTGGAACTACTTTCATCACTTTTTCCCTGGGGAGAAGCCTGGTTGTGTCATTCCCCAGCTCTCCAGACATTTGCTGCATCAATACAAGGCCCTTATTTCCCCTCACTTGGCTGAAGCACTGCCATTTGGAAAAGATGTTTCTATACTTTCCTCGTGCTTCTCTCCCGTGTTATTTTCCTCAGAGTCAGTTTCCACAAATCACCCATCCCGTCTCTCAATATGGCTTTTTTGAGGTTTTCTGTAAATTGATATTGATAATCAAATGTGAATGGAATTTATTTTTGGAATGTATTTTCCCTTTGTGGTGTCTTCTCTGACCTTGCATTTTCCCCTGCATGTCCTACATTCAGTTGTCAGCCCTGGCTGACCAAGATGCAGGATGTGTGCCCTCGCTTGCCCATCTGTTTTCCACTTAATCCACCACCCCCCCTCCACTCATCAGGTCTCAAAGTTCTAGAATTAATCTTGTTGTACAACAAGCAGCCATCAAAATAAAATCTTGTTGGTGGCTCTACGTTTGTCACAGTCCCATCTGGGACTTTTTTAAAATTGTATTTTATTTTATCTTTTTCTAGTTTTCCCATATTTTTGGGTTTTATATTAACTCTAAATTAAAAAAACAAACAAACATGTATTCCCTTTTCTCATGCTTTTCCAAGTATAAAATAAATTGAACAAATGAAAATGACCCTTGCCACCCGGAAATATTATGTTCTCTTTAGTGAATCGTCAAATACTTGCTGACTATGTATTTAACTTTCTGTCAATAAAATTCACATTTTATAATGATTGATTTTAAAATAACAATTCTAATTTGAAATAAAGATGAAGAACTTTTCAGAATCAAGAGGCAATCGAATGAAGGGTTTAAGTATATTTGAGAACTTGTGGTCAGAGTTTCACATGCACTGGCTTATTCCATTTTACAGCCATCCTGCAATGGTCTTTACCACTGCAACTCTTCATTCTGTCATAACTTCGGTTATATTGGCATTCTTGCCAGACTGCTGCGCAAATTAGAGCTTGAACTCAGTCCAGACAATGGCTGGCACGGAAAAACAATGTACAGCTGTCATCTTATCACTCCCCTCCTCCACTGTCACTGGCTCCCTTAACATCTGTTGCTTCCACTCTGGCAGTGGGCAGGGTGGTGAAGGGCTGGATACTGAGGGTCAAACCAATCTTTATATGCAGATTGTTATAACTTCCCGTGTCACCCATTCAGCTGTCTTCATCTCTTCCTAGTAAGTGAATGCTGAACAGGTCCATTTATCAAAAAGCTCTTGTCCAGCACCGTAATCACCATAATTATCATGGTGAGAAAACAAGGGACAAACATATGCAGTATTAAAAATAACATGCTTCAATTGTGTGAATTAGTTTGTCAACGCATATATTGAGTGGCCATTATGGAAAATAATGCAGAGGGATTTATTACCGACAGACATATAAAACATACTATAGATCAGGGGTACTCAATAGCCGGCCCACGGGCAGCGTCTGGCTCGCCACCTGCCTATTTGTGGCCCCCTGCCTATTAAACCCATTCCGAGATCAGACGAGATCGGGCGTTCTCAAAGTAGTATGGCTCCAAGCAACGCTCAGTGTGCAGTGGACAAGCCCATTCATTGTGCACGTGAGGCTTGCGCACACAAGGTCTGGGACTTCCATGTAATTTAAATATGTTTTCCTTCAGTGTTCTGCTTGTGTCAGCCAGTGTAGACAGGGACATATGTCCATGCCAGCAATACAGAGATAGCCTAGAGAAAAGGCACCGAAGTTAGTCATCGTAAGGTACAATTTGTCCATAATTTAGGTCCCTTAAGCATTTATTACATTTGTTGATTTGTATATTTATTATGTTTGTTTTTATTGTTATTATTATTATTATTATTTGATATTTATGTGCACCAATTCATGTGGCTTGTTCATGGGCAGTTGCGTCAGGGAGGCTTGAAGCAAAGCGTGCAACTTGGTAGCGATAGCATGTGTGTACCGTATTCTAAACTTCGTTCGGCTGTGTGCCTTAATGACAAAGTTAGTTGCAACTAGAGATATGCTAGCTTCTGGTAACTGGCACATACTCAAATGTTGGGTGGTCAACGTGGGTCTGGGGGGTATTTGTAATAAGCAATGTGTCTGCTGTATGCGCCACATGCATTGATCCATTCAGTGGCTTGCTGATGAAGTGCTGCCTCCATGAGTGAAAATGTTGGTCTTTCTCTCAATTCTCTGCTCTTTTCCTGGTTGCCTTTCTCTTCAGACGCTGAGTTGTTTGAAAAGAAAGAACCGCTCAGTCGCAATGCCCAAGCTCCTCCCCCTGTCAACATGGTAATAAAAGCCCATTGGCCCCATCGAACAGGTGGGGCAGGTGAACAATGACTCATTTTGACTGAGACAGAAATGCCCCCCTAAAACTGAGCAATTTCAAGTGGAGTGTCACAAGTGGATGTTAAGTGTGGTGAAATTCTTTATCCTTTGTGTATTGCGACCCAAAAATATCAGAAATCTTTTATTAAAACACCGGAGAAATATTTAAATTAGAAAAAGTGCATACTGTGTTTCATTTAAAGGACCACTGAACCCTGTCAATATTTATTTCACACAGGAAAGATAATGTTTTAGAACGGCAACATATGTTCTGCACATACAGTGAGTGATTAGTACTCATGTGATGATCACATGTCAATGGCATTCTTACAATTTATGGTAATAACATTTAAAAAAGCTAAATACAGTAATGTTAAAAAACAAGTTTAACAAACTTCAAAGGGGACATAATGTGACTGAAGTATGACTTCTGTTATTGTCAAATGCTGTCAGCAATGAATTTCCAGAATATTTAAAAGAAGAACAGTTAAACTTTTAATGGCTCCCTGTAGAATGAGTTGGGTATTATTTGTTTATAACAGAGCCTTCTTCTCTGAATTGTGTTGCTCTGGTTAAAAAAAAACAACTCAAAAATAATAAATTAATTATAAATAAATTTGTGCGGGTTCAAAAAATATTTTGTCTTTTTCTTTTCAGAGTACAAACTGCTGCTTGCCACAATTTTGCCAAAGCAAAAACTGTTGTTAAATAGTGAGTGCAAAGGACAGGTGCGATGTCTGAAGAGTGTTATGCAACAAAAATCTATTCGATTAGTTCATCTTTGATTCATCCTTGTGACTCAGCTAGTAGCAATTCTAAACTCTGTACAAGATAGTCTTGCTCTGGAGTCTGGACCAGTCAAAAATTTCCAGACGACTTATATTATCTTTATCTTTTATGTATAACATTAGTTTACATGCTCAAAGTTTAAATAACATATTTAAAAATATTAATGTCAAATGGATAGACTGTTTTGGCTTCAACTATCATGTAATTAAGATAGAAATGAGTGTATTAGTGTCCACTGAGCTCTACACAAGATTCTAAGTTACCATGTCTTTTTTCAGACACTTTTGTGGTTGCTTGCTATCCTCTAGTAGAATTTGGTTGTCTGGCTAATCAGCCATTTACGTGGAGATGTATGAGGGCAACCCAAGGCAAGTGACCCGCTCATAACCATAGCTTTCTTAAACAATCCCTTCTCATTTCCCATTATTTTCCAATACATTATTCTCTTACAGTGGTATTTATATTTTTCTTGGGTTCTTTCTATTCATTTTCTCTTCTTCCTCTGGCTCAATTCCTCGCTTAAAAAGCACACACAAAGGACCTGCCAGCTTTCAGTTGCATCTTATTGGTCTGCCTGAGAGTCTCATCTTAGTGGGGGTGAAGCAGAGGACACTTTGTAACACCGTGCGCCACGAGCCGAAATCGCTTAAGCATAACTCAAGACGTGGGAGACTGGTGAGAACATGCAAATGACGCAGCTGTGGATACAAGTTAGCCAGCTGTGAGAAGCATTGCTAAGAAGCATTATTTTCTCATGTCGTCACTGCCAAGACTTAAAATTATGATCTCACAAACCGCTAATGATGTTGTACATGTTGAGTTGGATATTAATATATTTGCAATAGGCATAAGACTTGTCATTCCATCCAACGGCAGTGGAAAAACCTTTGCAGTCGGTGGTGTTTCGGGTGCTCATCAAAATTTTCCATTTTTGAAAAAGGGGATTGTGGCCACACACAGGGTAAAAAGTGTGTGTGTTTGTGTGTGTGTGTGTGGGGGGGGGGGGGGCGGGGGGGTGCTGGGGGCAGTTAATGAGGCAGCTAAATCAGAATCAGAATCAGAATCATCTTTATTTGCCAAGTATGTCCAAAACACACAAGGAATTTGTCTCCGGTAATTGGAGCCGCTCTAGTACAACAGACAGTCAATTTACAGAACACTTTGGAGACATAAAGACATTGACAAAAAACAACAACAAACAACAATTGTGCAAAAAGATGCAGAGTCCTCAGTTCGAATGGCTAATATCGCAATAGTCCGGTGCAATGACCATTGTGCAAAGGGCACTGAGACTTCAAGGAGTGTATGCGGTTTAAAGTGACGAGTACTGCGATAATCTGGGACAATGGTTGTGCAAATGTTACAGATACTCCTCAATCAGTGTGCAAATGGAGCAGATGCTACTCTGGCATGAGTGGCCAGTATATGCAAATAGTGCAGCACGGCGAGACAACTACAGTGAGTGCACGAGTAATACATAATACAGAAATGTGACAACGAACTCAAGTCAAAAAATTGCCAGCTTGTTGTAATGGAATTGTAAGTTAGCTGTTCAAGAAGTAGATTGCAAGAGGGAAGAAGCTGTTGGAATGTCTACTAGTTCTAGTTTGCATTGATCGGTAGCGCCTACCTGAGGGAAGGAGCTGGAAGAGCTGGTGACCAGGGTGGGGAGGGTCCGAGAGGATTTTGCACGCCCTTGTCTTAGTTCTGGCAGCGTGCAAGTCCTCAAGGGTGGGTAGGGGGGTTCCGACAATCCTTTCAGCAGTTTTGATTGTCCGTTGCAGTCGGAGTTTGTCCTTTTTTGTAGCAGCACCAAACCAGACTGTGATGGAAGAACACAGGACTGATTCGATGACCGCTGTGTAGAACTGTCTCAGCAGCTCCGGTGGCAGGCCATGCTTTCTCAGAAGCCGCAGGAAGTACATCCTCTGCTGGGCCTTTTTGAGGACGGAGTTGATGTTGGTCGCCCACTTCAGGTCCTGGGAGATTGTAATTCCCAGGAACTTGAAGGTCTCGACGGTTGACACAAGGCAGCTGGACAGCGTGAGGGGCAGCTGTGGCGAAGGATGCCTCCTGAAGTCCACGATCATCTCTACAGTCTTGAGCGTGTTCAGCTCCAGGTTGTGTCGGCCGCACCACAGCTCCAGCCGCTCCGCTTCCTGTCGATATGCAGACTCGTCACCGTCCTTGATGAGGCCGATGACAGTGGTGTCATCTGCAAACTTCAGGAGTTTGACAGTCGGGTTCGCTGAGGTGCAGTCGTTCGTGTAGAGAGAGAAGAGCAGCGGAGAGAGGACACAACCTTGGGGCGCCCCAGTGCTGATGCTGCGTGTGGATGAGGTGGCCTCCCCCAGCCTGACCTGCTGTGTCCTGCCCGTCAGAAAGCTGTAAATCCACTGGCAGATGGCAGGTGAGACGCTGAGCTGGAGAAGCTTGGATGAAAGGAGTTCAGGGATGATGGTGTTGAACGCTGAGCTGAAGTCCACGAACAGGATCCTCGCGTAGGTTTTAAGGTCCACCACACACACAACCCAAAAAAGCTTTTGTATCAGTATTTATGGAGTTAAACTGTGGAATAAAACTCAATGCATGTGTATTTAGACAGACAAACAAATGAAATATAGAGAATAGTTGATGATGAGACAATTTCTTCAAATACATAGGGGTAACATAACCATGGCCGTATTCCTGTCTACAGGTTGTATCTGTCTGCAGCACACAGGGACACAAAAAAAGAGACTTCAGCTTGAAAACTCAAACAGTTGATGGAGATTTCAAGAATTATTGATTTAATATTTGCTTGTGGCCTCCTGATGTTCACTTGCTTGTTCAAATGTCCTGTTTTGTCAAAAGAAAAATTGGGTGGTTGTGTTCAACAGTTCTTGGTGCATAGTGTTGTTGTTTTTGTAGTAAAAAAATAGTAGAAGATAATGGAAGTTGTTTGCTTTTAAATACCTGCCCAGCAATGAGCTACAGTATTAATTTAACTGTTCCCGATGAACCATTCTCCTCTGGTTGCTTGTATTGGACTTTTACATATTTAAAATAAAATAAAAAAAGTAGAACCTGTTCTTTGTCCTTTAATTCCTGTCTTAAATGGTATTGGCTTGCCTCTTTGGAGCTTCTTTTCAAAAAACCCAAAGAGTAGAAGTAAACGGGAAAATATGGCTGAGCACTGAGCAACAAAGTAAAGTAGACAATTGGCAACTTAAGTATAGGAAAAAAAATGAAGCAAAAAAAGGAAGAAAGAGTATAATAAGACTGAGGGGGAAAAGGGCAAGATGTGGACACAAGAAGAAATTTGGAATACAATACTGTATATGAAAAAGAATGAGCTACTGTATCAGTGGCATATGTCCCTACAAGTAGCAAAAGTGAAAAGCGGATTAGAGAACATTGAAAACTGGGCTGGAAGAACACTGAATTAGAACAGGACCCATGAGGAGGAAGAGGAGGAGGAGGAGGAGGAGGTAGGAAGGGAGGAGGTGAAGGAGAGGAGCAAAAGACGGAGACATGGAACATGGTACAGATATAGCAAGACACCATTCTGATGAATGAACATGAGAAGGGGGAAAGTGGGATAGCATATCAAGCAGTCACATTGTGCTGTGCATTGAGGGCTCAACATACTGTATGCGAACTGGAAAATCACCATTGGCATTTCAATGAGAGGCAGCAGCTCTCCGGTGTTTTCAGTTAATATAAATCTTTTAAGCTCAATACTATGAGAAACCAAAGCTCACCTTGTTATGTGAGTGTTGGAAAATAATGCATGTTTTTCTTTGTTAGTGTTAAGGTCCATTCTCCGACTCCAATGACTTCTTACAAATGAGAAACTTTTACAGTTGTTAAACACCAATTTATTGCTACAAACGCTGGTGTTCGTGCCCCTTCACTGATGCAAGCAATATGCTGTCACAGGTGCTGTAATAAAATGCCTTGTTTATGTCTGGAGTGCAGACTTCCTCCAAGGTTGAACATTTTTCTTGTAGGTGGCAGTACAGTCTGCAATATTTCTTACAAATATAATGATAAGTAAAAAATATATATATATATTGCTTCACCTAACAGAACTTATAGACTCAATGGACAAAAAAACAAACAAAATCAGGACATTCATTGAATTAAGAAAAACATTTGATACAATAAATCACAATATAATAATGAGAAGAATATGGGATTTGGGGGGTAGTTTTGAATTGGGTAAGGAGCTGTTTGGAAAGAAGACAACAGTGTGTGATGATGGATGGATGTAAGTCAGCATGTTTGGATGTTATGTGTGGTGTCCCACAGGGGTCAGTGCTAGAACCAATGTCACAGCAGCTTCTGTCCACATTGACTGCAGAAGTAATAAATTAGTAATATAGTAAATTTAAAAAATGGTTTGATTGAAATATGCTCTCTCTAAACCTAAATAAACCCAAAATCATGACATTTGGAAACAGTAAAAAATCTGAACGGATCCAGATACAGATAGAGGGTGTACAATTATTCTTTACAATTTATTAATATTACCATATTTGAATTATCAATCTGGGGAAACACATACTAAAAGCTCTTTACAACTGTTGTCCATTCTTCAAAAACGAGCCATCAGAATAAAACATAATGTAGCTTCTTACTAAGACACTAATAAATTATTCCTACACTCCAGAACTATACAATTTATTGATCTGATTGAATACAAAACTGCCCAAACAATCTACACACAAATATTATGCTACCGGAAAATATACAATCACTGTTAACTGAAAGGAAGGAGGCGTTATAAATTAAAGGGGCAGATCAATTTTAAGGTCCACCAAACACACAACCCAAAAAAGCTTGTGTATCAGTATTTATGGAGTTAAACTGTGGAATAAGTTAAGTGTAGAGGTACAGAACAGCCAAAACATAAGACAATTCCAAAAAATACGTAAAGACATCAGTTTTACAACTTCCACAAATCTAGAAAAGCCTCCCAATACGGACAGATGCACATTGACCATCGTCTGTATATCTATTTATATATCATATATTGAATCTGTATCTATATCTATTTTTATATGAATAAAAAGAAATATCATATTTTTTGTATTACATGTGGTTCCCTTTTTTATAATACCTTCTGTACGTATAATCACTTATATATTGAAAATTCAATATAATATATATTGGGGGCACATACAAACAAACAACCATTCGCACTCACAGTCACACCTATGGGCAATTTAGAGTCTCCAATTAATGCATGTTTTTGGGATGTGGGAGGAAACCGGAGTGCCCGGAGAAAACCCACGCAGGTACGGGGAGAATATGTAAATTCCACACAGGCGGGACCGGGGATTGAACCCCGCTCCGCAAAACTGTGAGGCAGACGCTCTAACCAGTCTTCCACCGTGCCTATTATTATTATTATTATTATTATTGCCTTTTAACAATACTGGCATGTTACAATGAGACTATGCAGGTTAAAAGAGATGTGAAGTAAGGGGTAGGACTTGATAAGTATCTACTGTACTTCCTCCTACACACTTTCGAGCATTTAAATGTTTGTCTACTCAGACCTTGTTTTTGCTTTAATTTACCTTCTAATTTTGTACTGTTTTGTTTTGTTTGTTTGCTCTTGATTTGTTTAGTTTGTTTGTTTTTCATTTTCTTTCTTACCCCACGGAAGAGCTGGATGAAGTGGCTGGGGAGAGGGAAGTCTGGGCGTCTGCTAAAGCTACTGCTCCCGTGACCTGACTTCGGATAAGCGGTAGAAAATGGATGGATGGATGGATGGATGGATATTTGTAATAAAGACAATCAATTAAAAACTTAACATTTATTTCATCCTTGGTATTGCTGTACCGTACCACAAAGTGTTGTCAGTTGAGTTGTTTTTAAAAGAGCCTAGTAGGCATGAATGGGATATGTCAACTTCAGTGGTATATGGGGGACTCATAATTTATATCCTTATGTACTACTCTATGTGATGTAACCAGTAAAAAGAATCTGAGCATTTCTGTTGCTGTTACTGATTTTCCTAGACAGCTAACATTTTATTCATGTTAACTTGTGAGCTTTTAATATAAATCTGTAGCCTCTTAAACAGAGAACCTGCATAACAGCCATATCAGCAAAGTAAGATAAAACTATAAGCAATATGCTGCCTTTGTCTTTCACAAAAAACACAGCAAAGGGGGGATGTTGCTGCAACTGTGTGTTTTTAAACAGCAACACTACATGGATAAATGTGACATTGTCAACCCTAGTGTAAAGTGTGACATCTAAAATACTTGAAGGATAGTAAACATTTCTTTCCACACAACAGGATGAGAGAAGCGACTGTTGGCTGTTAAACTTCACACCCCTAAATGTAGCATTGGAAATTGCGTGGAAATGCAGAGTAATGCTGTCACCAAGCTGAACGGCAATGAAATGAATTGACGATAATAGCTTAGTAACATGAAATTATTGCTACAACATTCTTTTCACATTTTGTTCCTCTTGCGAACAATAATTCAGAACTGATAACAGTTTGACTGGGGGGAAAAAAATAGCTGAGCTGTCCCAAAGAGCTCTTGTTTGGTTGGAATCCAATAAAAATGTGGATTGTTTTGACACTTTAAAATCATGAGCAGTAGAATAGTAAGAAGAGTTTTTTTTTTTTACTCAGAATAGCAATAGTATGAATTCTTGCTTCTCAGCATTCTACATTTGTATTCTTATCATTGTCTGACTTCCCAAGTGTTGTAAAACGCAAATTTGCATGGTTGCTTGCCTTTAACTTGTGTGCTTCATTCGCATTACTCTGCCATATGCCATGGAAATAATGTGTAGGGCACGGTGGACAACTGCCTCACAGTTCTGAGGACCCGGGTTCAAATCCGACATATGTTAGAAGAGTCCTGCATCGCTGAGAGAGCGACTGCTTTTCCTCTTGCCGCAAGAGAAAAGTCCTGGCTCAGGTTGTGTTTTGTCTCTTTTGTCTCTTTCCGGTGAATGCTAAATTGAGAATATCTGTAGATTTACAGATTAACCCTGACATAAAACTTGATCCTTTGAGCCGGATGCCAATATATCTGCGATCGTGGGGGTGTTGCTGACGGAGACTGAAGACTGTGCACAGCCAGACAAAATCTGCAAAAGAAGTCCACTTTCCGTGGCCAGTTGCGTCAGCTTCCTCCCCAGGGTCGTTGATTGACGGCATCCAGAACTAACAGCGCCCATCGAGACATGGAGAAAACGCAAGCCGTGAGCGCAGTTGTATTGTTCAGAACAAAGGAGGGTTCCAGTCGCTGCCTAGAAGAGTGGAGTTTTAGTATCCCACTCAATACAAAAACAGGGTTAAAGTCCCGTGCTAGGTACGTGCGATATTGTGTGTGAGGTTGAGCGATTGTTTTAGTGCCTGTAACCAAACGTTGAAGCAGCGGGACAGCTAGAAACCGAACGGTGTTAACTTAAAGCTGTCCGATCAGTTGAAGTAAGTGAATGGTGACAAGTCGTTGATATTTTGTTAGTCAAAAGGTGAATCTAAAACAAGTGAAACCCATGATAAGGTTGAACTTGCTCCGTTGAGAGATTTTCACTGTTTGCTGCAAGTATTGTCATAGTTACCAGAAAATGGGAAATTGTTGTTGTAAGAATCAGAGTGACGAGGAGATCACAGGAGACGAAAAGTATATGAAACCAAAGTATGAAAGCTCAACTGAGTATGTGCTCAGGTGGAAAAGGAAATATAGATTGTGTTTGTGTGTGGGGGTGTGCGTTGATGTGTGAGTGAGACGGGACTGTGAAGGAGGAAGGAGTGCGTGCAGGTGCGAGTGTACAGTGGCAAGTGTAGTGACGGCGACCGGGGAAGAGAAGCGATTAACGGAGGACCCGTTGACGTTGAATTTGCAGAGGAGCTAATAAAGCCATTAAAGCAGCAAATCGGTGCTTCGTGCCTTTATTGTTGCCGCCACCCAGCTCAGCTGTGCAACGAGAGAAGGGAGTTAACACCTGCGTCTCCCGACCACGGTTAGGTGAGCGTAGCAGGAAAGGTTAACGCTTTGTATAAAGAAACTAAAATACATTAAAATAAAAAAATAAGATGCTGTACTTATTACCATTACTGCTGAGAGTGTGAAAAAAGCAGGGCGAAAAAGGCAAAGATAGTCCTGGCGCACAAACACAGACAAGCACTATGCACTAGCTAAGCAGAAACACTATGGTGCTGGGACAAAATGGCGGACGAGGCACGGGCGTCGTAAAGTCGAAACGTCGTAGGTCGAGCACGTTGTAACTCGAGGACTTCCTGTATTCGCCTCTGCCAGCCACACCAGCACATACAAGAAGTAAAACTGGTGGTCTGGGCAATTGGAGCAGAATGATGGGTGGAGTATTAAGTCCAGACTCCTTTCCCAAATTGCAAAATGTAACTGAAGGGGACCTGTATCCGATGATCGAAGTGGCAAATCCTGCATATGAAGGTGAAGGAGGCAGAGAAGACAGAACAATTCTTGGTTACATACCTTGATCAAAAGAAGAGTGTGTCAAAGCGGTGGAAAGAGTGGATTAAGAAACATGATGTAAACCTGGCCACTCAAAGCTTGGATGACTTCATGAATAATCCTAGACATGCTGAAAGTGTAGTACGAAATAAAAAGAAAAATAATTTAGTGAAGAAGACAGAGACATTCTGGTGTACTGAAGGAGAAGAGGAAGTAAATTATGTTGGAAATAGGAGAAGAGTTAGAGGACGTGGCAGAGGCCGTGGTCGTGAGAAAGGAAGAGGAGGTTGTCATGGTGGAAGAGAAAATTGGAATCAGTCAAAACTGAATGCAGAAGGTTGCTGGAATTGTGGCAAAGAAGGACATTGGGCAAGAGATTGTCTTGACTAGATAAGTCTGTACACAGACAAATTGTAAAAGATGACTGTGTTCGCGATATACAAATAGAAAAAGATATAAACTAATTAGAAAAAGTAGCTGGACAAAGTTACATGTTTTTGTGTGATTCAGGAGCACGTAGAATAGTGATAAGAAAAAAGAAAAAAAAACAATGTAGAAATGTTTAAAGAAAAAATCATTGTTAGAGTTGCTAGTGGAGCAATAAATATAGACACCCTGACAAAACCACTAGTTAGCTATGATCCAGAAACTACTAGGGGTGTTAGAGCACCCCTAGTAGTAGCCCCACAGTTCCCAGTAAATTTATTAGAGCAAACTATATATAGGTGCGTGAGGGTTATGGGACTGCACATTTTTATTGGACTTTGGATTTAGTGAATGTGCCCCCTGTGTGGGTAGCGGAATAATTGCTTAGATGAGCTGAAAGTAAGGTTAATAAGCCTGAAGATGGGGGGAAAAAAAAAAAAAAAGCAATTTGCAAATTATATTGAGAAAAAAGGAGACCCCGGTCCTGATGACAAATATGAGAATGAAGTAATGAAATTAGGACCACAAATAGTGCAATTGCTATATTTGTCCTGGAATTAGACTAGTGCAGTAGTAGCAGTCACTTTAAGTGATGAGGCAGAAACGTAATCATACAATTTCACACGTGTCTAATGAAAAGTAAACATGAGACATGGGCAAATTCAGGCCTTATGGCAGGTAGAGGACAACGAGCTACAGATTGAGAACCAAGGTCTGGGAAAAGAACAGACTTTAGCAAAACATTGCAGATGTGGAGAATGTACTTAGGATGGCATATAAGAATGAGGCCAGCGCAGCACATTGCAGACATACAAATGGAAGAGGTATGACATAATTTTTTTTTTTTTACCAAAGAGCAGGAAGAGCAACTAAACCAGCTTCCTGATGAATTATGTACATTTGAAGGAAAAAGATACACATATACATGATTAGCTCAAGGATATTGTGAAAGTCCCACAATATTCTCCCAAGCAATCAACACTTGCTTGGGCACATTTGATCCTCCATGTGGAAGTCAGATTTTGACTTACTTGGGCAACATTCTCGTGGCATCAAAAAATTGAACAGGACTGTGAAAAAGAGACATTGGCTCTGTTGCAACACCTTGCCAAAACGAGAAATAAAGTGAAAAAAGCTAAATTACAATTTTGTGTACAGAAGTGAAATATTTAGGTCGTATGTTGACGGCAAGTGGTCTTCATGTGGACTCAATGAGAAAAGAAGCCATCTTCTCAGCTCCACAACCTGAAACAAAACGACAAATGATGTCTTTTCTGGGGCTGTGCAATTATTGCAGGAGTTGGGTAGCTAACTACGCAAAGATAACAACATAGTTGCAAAATTTTATTGATGAAACAGCAATGACAATGTCAGACAAAATTCAATGGACAGAGGAAGGAGAAAGACAATTTTGTGAATTAAAAATAATTTTGGCAGGATCAGCAGTATTAATTATGAAAAATCATTTGAACAGACAGTTGATTGTCAAAACTGTCACATGACCTCAATTTTGTTGCAAAAACATGGAGCAAAACTCAGGCCAGTAGCATACTATTCAACTTGGCTCGATGCAGTTGCACGAGCCAATTTGTGTGCAGGCTGTAGTTGCAGCTGCAATGGCCGTGCAGGCATCCGCGGATATTGTGTTGTTTCATCAGCTGACACTCAAAGTTCCACATGGAGTCTCATTTGTTCTCCTGCAAAGCCAAAAAGAAAAAGCAAAGCGTTTTTATCGCCTGCTAGGCAATTGTCATGTGTAGCGGTGTTGCTACCACAACCACACATAACATTACAGAGATGCACAACATTGAAATCCAGCCACATTACAGCCAACATCATTAGATGGTGTGGAACACAATTGTTTGGAAGAGAGCCAAGCCGTTAAGCTACCAAGCACAGATCTTAAAGATCTGCCCCTGGAGCATTTCTTGTATATTTATTTGGATGGCTCATCACAAAAAAAAAACAGTATGAATGCTACGCGAGATGCTGTAACTACGACAGACAAAGTTTTAGAAGCAGGACAATTACCGCCAAATTTTTCAGTACAAGCAGCTGAACTAGTTGCATTAACAGAACCATGCAAATTGATGAAAGATAACAGAGTGACCATTTGGACAGATTGTCAATATGCAGACAAAGTAGCTAAAGAAGCAGCTGTCGGTATGCACGACACATTTTCAGTAGACCAAAAAATAGATGAAAACACACCACTCGACAACGCAATATTAAAAGATATGCAAAAAAGTGCACCAGAAAGTGAAAAAACATTTTGGAAAAATGAAGGTGCAATAACAAATGATGACGGAATCATTTGGAGTGAAAAAGGTAAACCCATCCTCCCGAAAGGCTTGTTTAAGTGGGCAGCAATTATGAGTCATGGGCCTTGCCATGTCTCAACAGGAGGGATTCTACCGACAGTGGAACAACACTTTGCTATATATGAATTCAATAATTTCTCTAAAACGTTTTGTCGAGCGTGTGACTTGTGCAAAACATAATTCACAAGGGAATATCAGGCCCAAGAGAGCCCAAACTCCACAAGCAGAGTATCCTTTTTAAGCGGTGCATATGGATTTTATTGAATTGAATAAAGTAGGACAATACAAATATTGCCTAGTGCTGATTGAAGTGTTCTCAAAATGGGTTGAGATTGTTCCATCAAAACACTCAGATGCTATTACTGTGGCAAAGGCATTGTGTGAATATATCGTGCCCCAGTATGGCATACCACAAATCATTTGGAGTGACAAAGAAAGTCATTTTGTAAATAGTAGTGTTGAGACAACAGGACAAAATGAAGGCATCCAGTTAAAGCACCATTCTTCATATCATCCACAAAGTGCAGGCTTGATGGAAATAACGAATGGCACTGTAAAAAGCAGACTGAAAAAATGCATGACCGAGACAGGAAGGTCATGGCCGGATTGTTTGGATCTGGTCAAAATGAAGATAAGAATTGTGAAAGGAACAGGACAGTTGAGTCCATTTGAAATTCTGTACGGAAGACCATTTAAAATACCCATGGTAAATAGCCCATTAAGTCCTGAGCAAATGGAAAAAATTGATTTAAGTGACTATATGAGGAAAGTATTTAACGACAAAGAAGGGAAAATGTCTAATCGAATGCCAGATGAAACGCTACCCCTGCAGGAAGGCCAACCTCCCATCGAACCTGGAGACTGGGTCCTGATCAAAGTGATCAAACGAAAGTGTTGGTCCAGTCGCATCGACAGGAGGGTATAGTGCGATCTAAATGATCGGGGGCCCTCCTTCTTTTGTCCTTCTTGAAGGGGCGAGAGTGGGAAGTGGCACAGGAGCAGAATAATACACACATTTGGTCAAGTACGGGACAAGAATAGTGTTAGATACAAACAGAGAGGTGACTCCCTCTCAGGAGATAGAAAGATGATTGCTTTCTGACTTAAGAAGAAAGCAGGAATTGAAAAGACCATGCGAGATCGCATTGACTGCATGCCAAGAGCAATATTATGTATAGTATTGTTGTATGTGGTGTTAATGATTCCACCACTGATATGGCTTTTGCATAGAAGGGAAGAAAATGGTATTGATACTTCTGCCAAAAGACCAAGATATGTGTCGAAAGAACATCATGACATACTCCATGACGGTTGGAATGTATCACATATATATTGAACGAATACATGGTACAGGTACATTTCAATGATTGTAAAAGTGAAAAATGGATCCAGTTGTTACGTATGTACAAAGATGCTTGCATCCTCAAGGCACCCTACACGAGATCATTGTGAAATGTGACAGTATGATGAGTAATGTATTTTTATTTGATAAACAGGAGGGAAATGATGGAAAATGTTTGTATATTATTGCATAAAAATACAGTGTTGCTGTAACTGCATTAAGATGATAGCACCCTTGTTCACTAAAAACAAGCAGTTTGGAAAAGTACGACAATGCACATTCCACGAGGCAATGTACCCCCACATCTCCAGGAACTGACCACATCCTGAAAAGGTCATAAACTGTGATACTACCTATTCAATCTTAATAAAAAGGGCAGAGGGGAGGCATATGTTAGAAGAGTCCTGCTCGCTGAGAGAGCGACTGCTTCTCCTCTTGCCGCAAGAGAAAAGTCCTGGCTCAGGTTTTGTTTTATCTCTTTTGTCTCTTTCCGGTGCATGACAAATTGAGAATATCTGTAGATTTACAGATTAACCCTGACAGAAACATTGAAGAAAATGGCCAGGAGTCAGTGGGTGGTATCTAAAATGAGATTAAGTCAGAATTTTACTCTATGCATGAATTAAACTTTGGTGGCTCTCCAATCATAAGTTGGGGAGTCATTTAATAGTTAGAACCTACACACACATCTCAAAATATTGAAACGTGTGGTTTTCCAAGTTACTTCACAATCTCCGACAGAATCCAAGGGGTCTTCGTTCTGCCAATAACACTAAGTCAATTTAGGATAGTGAAAACGAGTAAAACTGGGAAACTGAAGATGTTTGGATGAGAGTCCCACAGTCAGAAAACAACACGCAATTAAGAACAGTATTTTTCAAAACAGTATGAATTAGCCACGATTGTCTGACATAATTCATTTATAAAATTGAATGCATAAATAATGTGCAAAGGAAAGGTATAGGCTGCATTTGATTTTCTGTACGGACGAACTAACGCCTGTTGGAAAACTTCAGTCGTTTGTTTACATTGAAACTTGAGCTCCGGCAGCCAATGCGAGTGACGTCATGCACACTGTGATCGCAGGATTACAATTCCAGCAATTACCGACACACTTACTGGTCGTTGGAGACTTCAATCGTGTTCATCCCTCTCATCTGCAAACAATATCACACAACATGTAGACTGTGCGACAAGACCGGGGGCGGGGCCCTCTGGACCCTCTGGATCCTCTGGACCTCCTTTATGCCAAATGCCAAGGGAGCTCTTCTTGCATATTCAATTAGAAAAGAATATTTGATTAATATATTTCTTTATCATTTTACTATAATTAATATGATTAATAATAATATTATAGTAGTAGTATAGGCGGCACGGTTGACGACTGTTTAGCTGGCGACCACTTCAGGGTGTATCCTGCCTCTCGCCCAGTCAGCTGGGATAGGCTCCAGCACACCTGTGACCCTGATGAGGATAAGTGTTACGGAAAATGGATGGATGGATGGATAGTAGTATGGTTTAAAGCGCTTTGTTACAGCTGTAGTTGTTGTTAAAGTGCTCCATAAATAAAGTTGTGTTGAGTACTGTACTTGATACAACACTTAGTGCGACACGGCTTTTTGTACTGCTTATTTATTTGTTGCTATACAGGTTGTATAAGATGCCACAGAACATATTAGACTATTGCTGTGCCGTTATATGTTGCTTCACAGCAGCATTACATAAAGTACAACTAAAGGCATGTACATATACAGTACAACTGGTCGACCTCAGATGCTGCATCAAATTCCGAGTTTTATGGTGCAAATACAGTACAGTGTATGACATTTTTCTTTTCTGAGCCACTGTCCCTTCTCTGTATGAGTCGACAATGAGACTTACTTTATGGCTTTGATTTCATATAAATTTACTGGCTGACTTGTTTTGCCTCTCAAAACCAGCTGATGGCTTCAATTAGACAAGATGGGCCTATCTTAACAAATCATGGATGTTAAATAAGGGAAATTACATTCTACTAAGAGATTGGAACAAGAGATGGTAAGAGATACAGTATAATCATGAAATGCAGATGTGAGGAGACTGAGAGAAGAAAAGATCTCCATAATGACTGCTGGTTAGATCATCTAGTATGCCAGCTGCCTATTTTAGTCCCTTGCATTGCAAAGTTGAATCGTGGTGTGACCCTCAACTGAAGAGCCAGTGTTTGAGGTTGACCTTGTGCGAGCCTTTAGCACATGGAGACACAACCACTTCAGAGTCCTTTCAATCCATCAAGAGGAAATGGGTCATAGTAATGACTGACAGCTTCACTTAAGGGGTTTTCAGAAGAATTGCGGGGTATGAGTTGTGTCTTATCTGTGAGCAACTGCCTCACAAATCTTTCATTTTCCGGTGCAGCCACACTCTAAAATGCAAACAGTTTGACACGCACATACATAACATATTGGTCCCACATCAACAGCCCACAGTCATTTTATGTAAGGTGACAGTTTTGCAAAAAACACCTGGTGGTTTGTAGTCGGTGATCATACTGGCTCGTTTTTTTTGGTGGCTATTGTAAGAACTGGAACTAAACAGCTGTCCCACCATCAAAGCCACACAATTGCCAAAACCTTTACTAACGGTACAGTCAGTGATTTAAGTAATATTTTCACATTGCTAACCCTCATACACATTTAAAAAAAGGTATTTTTAATATAACTATATAAAACTAAAATTAAACGTAATTTTTCATGTGCCAATGGTATAAGGAACACAGAGTGAGGAAGGGGGCCTTTATACTTTACTGTACAATAATAATATATGAGTGTATTATTTGTTCATCACTGTACAGTAAAACTTAACAAACAACACATTACATTACATTATTTTATGTATTCAACTAAAGGGTTGATGATGTTTGGCAGAAGTATGTGAAAATGGGAACGAGGCATAACATTTAGGGAATAATGTACCTGTGAGATGAGAGACTCACATTAACTTGATAAACAAAGCTGGTTTCACCAGATAGCAATCAGTTCAGACACCAAATTCACATTTACACCACACTTACTTTCCTGGCTAAATGCAGCAGCCAAGGGGTGTATCCTGCCTAGAACTCAATTGGGATTCATACTATGGCAAAGCAGCGGGGTGTGTCGTGCCTAGAACTGCCTCGTGGTGTGATTCGTACAGTCCTTCTTGACAGAGGACTAAGAATACAGTATATGACTGAGTAATGTTATATTGTCTGTCTATTTATATTGCTGCACCATTTTGTTTAAATATCTGTTGCTTAAAGGGTTGTAACACATCCACATTGATGCTCATTATTGCCCCTTTTAGCATTAGTCTTAAGATAGCAAACTAAAGGCTAAAATATTACAAACAACATCGGTTTGGCTAAGGACACCCGAAAATGGCCCCTACGAAGAGACACGCTTACGAAACACAGTTTAAACTGCAGTTACGCGGAGGAACATGGGAATCGAGCAGCCGCAAGAGAATTCAAGATCAACGAATCCATGGTTCGAAAGTGGAGGAAGCAGGAAAAACGAGCTTCGCCAAGTCAAGACGACGAAGCAGAGTTTCCGTGGAAACAAGGCGATGTGGCCCGAGTTGAAAGACCAACTCGAGCAATGGATTAATGATCAAAGAACAGCCAGGAGAAGCGTCTCTACAGTCACCATTCGACTGAGTGCAATAACTTGGAGCTTGCCATCATTCCGGGAGGCTTGATGAAGGAACTCCAACCGCTGGACATCGGTGTAAACAGGGCGTTCAAAGTGAAGTTGCAAGCGACGTGGGAGCCATGGATGACAGATGGGGAACACAGCTTTATAAGACTAGGAGCCAGTGCCGGGCTAGTTACGCCACAATTTTAGAAGAAGAAGAAGAATCACCTTTTTATTGTCATGAACATGCATGCATGTTCTCTGCATTTAACCCATCACAGTGAACACATACACATGTTAGTGGAACACACTGGAGCAGGGGGCAGCTGAAGCGCCCGGGGAGCATTTTGGGGTATCAGTGTCTTGCTCAAGGACACCACAGCCGTGAGTGCAGGGGATGTTGGCGGATGGTCCAGTCGGGGTCTTGAACCTAGGTCTCCCACAGTGGCAGACAATGATCTTAACCATTGGGCCACGGCTGTGAATGGATTGTGGATGCTTGGGCTAACGTGTCTGCTTGCACTGTTGTTTGAGCTTTCGTAAAAACCGGCATCATTTCTGAGGAGCCGCACGGCAACGAGACTGACTCCGACAATGACGAGAGGGAACCTGGCGTGTTTGACGGAGAACTTGCCCAGCTGTTCATTTCAGATACAGAAGATGAGGACTTTAATGGATTTGTGGATGAGGATTGATAAAAAAATAACGTGAGTACATTGTTAAATACTTCAATAAAATACAACCAAACTCAGTTTTGCTCCCGCTGCCTTTTTAAAACAGTTTTAGCGTGCATGCATGCTACCGTATGTTTTAAGCTAGCGTATGTTTTACCATGCCTGCGCCCAATAATACGGTGCGCTTTATGTGTGTGTTAAATACAGAAATAGACCCCGTAACTGAGACTGCGTCTCTTAATACGGTGTGCCTTATGGTCGTGAAAATACGGTACATATTTTATGTTGTATATTAGCAAAATGTCATGGCACACAAACAATATAAACAATAACAACAATAATGTCACAAAATGTATATATATATATATATATATATATATATATATATATATATATATATATATATATATATATATATATATATATATATATACTTTTTGTGACATTATTGTTACATTTATAATATATATATATATATATATACTGCGATTGGCTGGCAACCAGTTGAGGGTGTACCCCGCCTCCTGCCCGATGACAGCTGGGATAGGCTCCAGCACGCCCCCGACCCTAGTGAGGAGAAGCGGCTCAGAAAATGGATGGATGGATGGATATATATTCATACAATAATTAAAGTATTGAAGAAATTATAAAAAAAATATAAAGACAGAATTTAAAAGAATTAAATGTTTTTTGTTACACTTACTCAATTCAATGCATATTGTGCAAACACAGTCATGTAACTTAAGAACATTCTCCGGCCATGTAAATATCACACACTGCACTGATTCATTCATTCATCTTCCATTCCGCTTATCGTCACAAGGGTCGCGGGCGTGCTCGAGCCTATCACAGCTATCTTCGGGCGAGAGGTGGGGTACACCCTGAACTGGTCGCCAGCCAATCGCAGGGCCACTGGACTGATATTAGCGCATCTGCCTCACAGTTCTGAGGACCGGGGTTCAATCCCCGGCCCCGCCTGTGTGAAGTTTGCCTGTTCTCCCCGTGCCTGCGTGGGTTTTGTCCGGGCACTCCGGTTTCCTCCCACATCCCAAAAACATGCATGGTAGGTTAATTGAAGACTCTAAATTGTCCGTAGATGTGAATGTGAGTGCGAATGGTTGTTTGTTTATATGTGCCCTGCGATTGGCTGGCAACCAGTTCAGGGTGTACCCCGCCTCCTGCCTGATGATAGCTGGGATAGGCTCCAGCACTCCCGCGACCCTTGTGAGGATAAAGCGGTGGATATATATATATATATATATATATATATATATATATATATATATATATATATATATATATATATATATATATATATATATATAGTAATAATAATGATGATCTCGTCTCAATTTTTTCACAGATGTAAGAAATCTGGGACTTTTTAGTTGAACAAAGCTGATATACTCGCAAGAGGTGAATACAAAGGTTAATTGTACCTTCTGCCATCTAGTGGAAGAACATTTAATTGCTCGACCTGTCACTATACAGTGCTGGCATAGATAGAGGAACAAATATACCGTATATTGTTTGTAGTAAATAAAGGATATTTTTCAGACCAATTAAGTGAAATTATAATAATTTCATGTAATAATAATTTTCCCAGCGGCACGGTGGCCGACTGGTTAGAGCGTCAGCCTCACAGTTCTGAGGACCCGCCTGTGTGGAGTTTGCATGTTCTCCCCGTGCCTGCGTGGGTTTTCTCCGGGCACTCCGGTTTCCTCCCACATCCCAAAAACATGCATTAATTGGAGACTCTAAATTGCCCGTAGGCATGACTGTGAGTGCGAATGGTTGTTTGTTTCTATGTGCCCTGCGATTGGGTGGCAACAAGTTCAGGGTGTACCCCGCCTCCTGCCCGATGACAGCTGGGATAGGCTCCAGCATGCCCGCGACCCTAGTGAGGAGAAGCGGCTGAGAAAATGGATGGATGGATGGATGGAATAATTTTCCCTGGCACACCTGACTCAGGGCATACAAACTCTCTGCACTAGAGTGGTTGGAAGTCACTGCAGTACACAATGTATGGAAAGAGTGTGAGTTCATGGTGTCATCAGTAAAACAAGAGTAAATCCTATCGAATATGTATTTTAACAATGTACTTATTCCCAGTGCATGTAATGTGTATTATTTTGTATTCACGGAGCTGTTGTGGATCATCAGCCTGAATTGGCTCATTAATATCTTTGGATCTAATGAAGCATCTGCATGGTTCAGTACTCCCATGGCAGCTGCACACAGATAAATGATAGATGCTCTTTAGTCATGGGGTTTTGGTGTAAAGAATGTTTATGTGAATAATGTGAACTATATTGAATATAAACAACTCTGTTTCAGGAGTCACACAGAGAGAGTCACACAGTCCTTGGCCCATTAGGGACTGTCAGACAGCTTTGTGAAGTCGACTTCCCAATCACTAGCTGTCACTGTGATAAATCGCACAGGGAGTAGCTATAAGTGGCCTAGACAGCCTGACTGAGCTGAGGTCAGTTGTGCCTTTCACTCCCACTGATCAAGGTTCTGATTTGTGGAGGATACTTTGATTCCAAGTCTGCCCCTCAGAGGGAGGCTGATGCATTCACAGCTCCATTTCATTATTCCAAGACACCAGTGGTGCAGCACTGACCTAGATTTACAACATAAATGCAATTGTATTCATTTATTTTCAAAATTCTATTATCCTCATTTCATTGCCATGAATACGATTAGCAATGGCTGTTTTTTTTTAACCAATACATTTTCAGATTCACCGGTCTTGGCCTTCACGCAGGCTTTGGGTGACATCTGCATTTTTCTGTCCTCTGATTGTTTTGCAATGTGCCCAATGGGTGCCAGAGGAGGACGAATGTCGGACATCATTTAAAATTCATTTTGAAGGCAAACTTTTCAAGAAAAACTAGACATTGTGAGGATGGGGAGCACAGTTTCCAAGATCATTGCTGGCTGGCTTGTTTCAACCCGGAAAAGGATATATTCGGCACTTCTAGAGCAGACAGTTAAGCTTTACAGGCAGTAGCAAAGGAAGGAGGCTAGATTTTAATGGTCTCTAAATAATCAGCATCTCTGGTCAGTATAATATATTTGATTTAGTTTCTCAATGTTTTTGTCATGTTGTTTGATATATATTGATTGTGAACTGCTTTAAATGATATAGTGTAGAGGTTAGGAGTCGTTTGGGGGGAGATAAAGGGTTAACTAAGTTTCTTGCTTTAGTAATAATGGTATTTATCCCAAATACGTGAAATGCCTCTCTCTCTCTCTCTCTCTCTCTCTCTCTCTCTCTCTCTCTCTCTCTCTCTCTCTCTCTCAAGCTCTCTTTGTAATGCCACACTTTGTTATATTGCCTTTTTGTATATTACTTTGTTGAATTGCAAAATGATAGTGGTGGTATTAAGAGATGGATTAGGTCTCTTGAATCACCAATGAAGGAGCCTGCTGGAGCCTATCCCAGCTATCTTCGGGCAGGAGGCGGGGTACACCCTGAACCGGTCGCCAGCCAATCGCAGGGGACATAGAAACAAACAACCATACACACTCACATTCACACCTATGGGCAATTCAGAGTCTTCAATCAACCTACTACGCATGTTTTTTGGGATGTGGGAGGAAACTGGAGTGTCCGGAGAAAACCCACCCAGGCACGGGGAGAACATGCAAACTCCACACAGGCGGGGCCGGGATTTGAACCTCAGAACTATGAGGCAGATGTGCTAACCAGTCGGCCACCGTACCGGCTTTTATTATCTTTACAACAATTTGCACTCGATAACGTCAGATGCTTAACTGAAAGAAGACATTTGTCTGTGATATGTCTTCGCCAAAATAACCCAAGGATGAATGGTTATCCATCCATCCATTTTCCGTTCCGCTTATCCTCACTATATTTCATATTTCACTGTGTTAACAACTTCAGAAAGCAATCAAGTACTGTAAGTGGTGCTTATCAGAAGGTCACGTCAACACTAATCTGTGCATAAATTGAATTGTTTTTCTTTTAAATGCAGTTCTGTTTATGACTCTAAATTGCCCGCAGGTGTGAATGTGAGTGCGAATGGTTGTTTGTTTCTATGTGCCCTGGAATTGGCTGGCGACCAGTTCAGGGGGTACCCCGCCTCCCGCACGAAGATAGCTGGGATAGGCTCCAGCACGCCCGCAGTTGTGAGGAGAAGCGGTACAGGAAATGGAAGGATGACAGTTCTGCTTACATTGTACAAAGCCACCACTGGCTAACTTATCTGTCTCTTTGGCCATACTAGCTGCTAATTCATTGTGGGAGAAACTTTGTTATTATGTGAATTTCAGTGTGGTGCGGTGAGGTTCATGATTGGTGAGGCACTGACAGTCACGTGACGTCTGGAGCTCTATGAAGCTCAACTCAACACGGTCACATACTGGTTGTGGCACCGTACATACCAGACTCCACTGTGCACTTTTAGCGGCTTTCCTGGTCGATAAGAAAGACTAAATGTCACACACTTTCATTAGATATATTAGACAGTCTGTTAAATGTCAGTAAGTGCAGTACATGTGTGATAAAACGTATATTATTGGCGATGTAATGAGGAAACACCTCTTGTGTGAAGCCACAGACCAATCACAGCCTGCCTGAATGGATGTGTGCGTGATCTCTTGACGCATCATGGGAGCGATGACTCAACGTGACACGTAGCTGCGCTCTATGCATTTGAACAGGAAATATGAAAATTCAGCTATTTTAATGAGGAAATAATTGAAATTATTGGATTGAAAAAGAAAATCAATGTAAAGAACTGACCATAGAACTAAAATGGAAAGATTTAATGTAATCATAAGGTTTTTTTTTTACTATTCACATGCAGTGGAAAGGAAAGACCACCAGGGGGCAGTGAGGCTCTCCTTCCCTTGCCTACCCTGACCGCACGTCACTGGTGAATTTGCACCACTGTTCCAGACCCACTCGCAATCGGTGAAAATTTGCAATAGAGCCATCCATCCATCCATTTTCTGAGCCGCTTCTCCTCACTAGGGTCGCGGGCGTGATGGAGCCTATCCCAGCTGTCATCGGGCAGGAGGCGGGGTACACCCTGAACTGGTTGCCAGCCAATCGCAGGGCACATAGGAACAAACAACCATTCGCACTCACAGTCATGCCTACGGGCAATTTAGAGTCTCCAATTCATGCATGTTTTTGGGATGTGGGAGGAAACCGGAGTACCCGGAGAAAACCCACGCAGGCACGGGAGAACATGCAAACTCCACACAGGCGGGGCCCGGGATTGAACCCGGGTCCTCAGAACTGTGAGGCTGACGCTCTAACCAGTCGACCACCGTGCCGCCTGCAATAGAGCCATCATATTAAAAACTTTGTTTATATCGGTAGTTTTCCATTCCCACAGACTTTAAACACTTTAAACATATGTACATACGTATTCCTTTGCGCCTTTTCTCACTCTCGCTGTCAGAGATGTTGGCAGTGGCGAGTAAAGTAGGGGGGCGGTGGTTACAGTGGGCCCCGGGCATTCACCTTGGAGGGCCATCCAAATGGGTTAGGGTGGGCATCAAAACCATCCCCACCACTAACGAATGTAATACGATAGGGAAAATCTTCAATCAGTGCAACCCCCCCACCCCGCCCCCATCCCACACAAACACACACACACACCTTGGCGAATGTATTCTCGATCAGGGAAAACCTCTGTCAGCAACTTGCACTTTGCATCATCTGAAAAGGAAGCAATTTGAACAAGAGTAGAGCTCCATGTATAGCGCACTTTTAATGAAACATAGATGAGATTTTTAGCATTATTCTGAGGGGTTAATGCCAGATTATGACGATGAACCATGTAATCCCTCAGACATAATACACCTCAGGCTGGTCGTCTAACTTGGAAGAGCTGCTGCGGGTGTCTGCTGCAGGCACGGTGGTACAGGTGCAGCTAATTAGGTTAATAATAGGAGCAGTAATTAGTGATTATCTCCTTAGTGGGACTCAACGAGGGTTTGGGGTTTACTTGTCTGGATTAGGTGCACCAGGATGGAGTTGACATTTGAAAACTTTGTCATGAAACAGGTTCATCAAGGTCTGCCGTGTCCTTTCATTTGTAGGGTAATTATTTTCTGAATCATAATGAGTGGTAATTATGTTCTAATCTCATATGAGAGAAACATCAGTGTGTCAATCACAAAATGATGTCAACATTTCATTCAATATATGTCCACATTAACAGTACAGTATGTTTTTTTAATTTAATGCAGGGTCTACAGCTTCCTTTTGAGCAGAAGTGGCTTTAAAAGGCGGCACGGTGGCCGACTGGTTAGACCGTCAGCCTCACAGTTCTGAGGTGCAGGGTTCAATCCCCGTCCCCGCCTGTGTGGAGTTTGCATGTTCTCCCCGTGCCTGCGTGGGTTTTCTCCGGGCACTCCGGTTTCCTCCCACATCCCAAAAACATGCATTAATTGGTGACTCTAAATTGCCCGTAGGCATGACTGTGAGTGCGAATGGTTGTTTGTTTCTATGTGCCCTGCGATTGGCTGGCAACCAGTTCAGGGTGTACCCCGCCTCCTGCCCGATGACAGCTGGGATAGGCTCCAGCACGCCCGCGACCCTAGTGAGGAGAAGCGGCTCAGAAAATGAATGGATGGATGGCTTTAAAAGAAATCATTAAAGACGTCTGTTATGAGGTTGCGAGCTCAATGCCCATCAAACACATGTAGCCTACCATATATTTTAATAATGCCTTAAAAGTCAATGATCTGGAGTTGTAAAGAACATATTGTAGATGTGAGCCAGTGTGCATTAAGTAAAAAGTTCTCCACTGAGAGCAAAAATATCCATTCGGTCACAAAGGAGCTATTACCACAAAGACCATATCACTCCTTTTTTATTTTTCATTATTTCTTTATCTTAATTTTTTTTTAACCCGCACAATTTATTACAAAACTGGAATGTTGCATTTTTTTTAATGTTAAAATATGCTTCCTCACATACACAAGCTTCAACAATTAGTGTCCTCAGTTCCCAAACATTTATTGAATGTTATTAAAAGAAAAGGTGATGTAACACAGTGGTAAACATGACTCTGTCCCAGCTTTTTTGGAACGTGTTGCAGCCATAAAATTCTAAGTTAATGAGTATTTCTCTCATTAAATAATTAGTAAATTGGTTGAATATTATCTGTCCATCCATTCTCTGAACCGCTTATCCTCATGAGCGTTGCGGGTGTGCTGCAAACACTCGTAAACAATAAAGCATCCACGACCGTTTCTTAACAGTCATCCTCCAAAGGACTACATATGCTGATGTTTGCTTTCTATTTACCTGCAAGGCACCAGAGCAAATGTTTTGTAATGGTATATTTTGAATTGTGACATTTCAAATTAAACAATGTTTTTCACAGCTCTACCGTGACACATCAGACGGTTTGTTTGACAAGGGTGTGTTACAGCAATCCACCTGGGCTGAAGCTGAACATTTTGGTAAAAAGTAGGCACATTCAATAGAGGAGCTGCATTAAAAAGAAAGTGATGATGGATGGCACTAAGAGGTATTATGTTAACATTATGACAGCAGCAACATGCAAAAAAAAAGTGTTTTGTGATGCAGTTCTACATAACTTTAAATATGTTATCGTTGAATATTTGACACAGCTTTTATGTTAGCTCTCATTGGACTGTGCATCTAGACAGAATAGAGTGTATTTGAAGCGTTACATGTGCTAGCTTTCCAACTTGGAACATCAAGGAAGATAGAGACAATGCACAGCCTGATAAATTAATTTCGTAAGACATAATGTTCTTTACTCTTCCTTTAGAGCACGGATGTCCTACCCGCCCACCGCATACTAAAAATAACTCATAACACAGCACGTATTGTTTGTGTGCAAAGTACTTCTTTATTTTACCATTGTGTGGTACTGCTTTAATTAAACAGGAGAGGAGTAGAAGAAGAACAGTCGTGGCCATGGGCTGAATCTAATTTCTTTATTTGCAACCTCCTTGGTCCTTGATCCTCGTTCCTCTGTTTGCATGTTAGCTCCTCGCACTAGGGATCCCATCGAGGAGTCGAGGAGAATGTTTGGATGTCATTTTTATTAGAGGCGTCAATTAAAGATGATGTCACTTGTGTCACAAATCAAACGTCTCTGTTTATGAATTATTACTAACTCAACACTTCCACTTTTTGCCTCAAGTGGAATTAGATTTAGCACATACATGATCAACACGGTTATTCTTCACAACTCTGCATATGCAAACCCAGTTCTAAGTGGGCTTCCCCAGCCTCTCACAATCACACAACCCCCCCACTCCTCCTGCTTGCAGTACATATTTGTCGTGACTTGTCAATATGTATAAAGTATTCCTATGTTGCTTTATATGTATTACGTGAAATGCAAAAACAGTGTCGAACCCCCAAAATGTTCTTATTCTCTTGATGTGTCCTCGATTATTGCTTCTTGGTGGAAGCTCCTTAGTGCTCGATTCTCATTCATGAATGTGCACTTAAGAAAATGAAGATGTGAGAACCACTTCCGGGTCGCAATCAAAGTATCGAGGAACGAGGATCTAGGAACGTTCCAATTAACAGACATGAGATTCACCCTTTGTGTCATGTTGTCAGGGCGGACTCATTGTTACCATTCAGGATCAGTTTCTTTTTTCTGCTCTGTGTCAAGGTCCAATTGATGAAACGTATCACACTATACAATAATCTTCTCCTTTTAAGATTGTCAGGTTTGGTCAGTTTGGTGTTATTTTGGTTCTGAATGTAGAAATGTGATTCTGCTGCTGTGTAGGGATAGATATATTCTATAGGATCCAGGATCACTGCCACCACAAAACTCTGACAAATATGAGACTATTTTCCTTGTCACCTCCTTCCTTAGATGGCGCCTAACCGAGTGGTCGCCTCGGTAACGAGCTCTCGAGTACTGTCTATATATTTGTGTATTGCTTTCGTCTTTGGAGACATTACGTGACTTGCTTACACAAGAGAAGACTTGCTAAACATTAGGGAGTCTACTCTGGACTTTCTTTCACCAACTTTCATAATTTTTTTCTCGGAGTTACTCACCGGAAGAGCAGCTGTGGTCAATGATGCATGGAGGCGACGCCACAGGGGGAAGCGAGCCGCTGTACAGCTCAAGCTCCAGAATATGGGATTCCAAATGGCCCTTCTGTCGCTTCACCTCGCAAATCTATGGTCTCTACCCAACAAAATGGATGCGCTTCATCTTCTCACAAAGACCAGTAAAGACTTTGGACGTTATGCCCTGTACTTCATAGAGACATGGCTATATGAACGCGTCCCCGATGGTGTCGTAATGCTTCTGGGCTTCCAACTACACTGTGTGGACTGCGTCACGGAGGTATCGGGGAAAACAAAAGGTGGTGGAATATACTTCTACAACCCCAATTCCAATGAAGTTGGGACGTTGTGTTAAACAAATAAAAACAGAATACAATGATTTGCAAATCATGTTCATCCTATATTAAATTGAATACACTACAAAGACAAGATATTTAATGTTCAAACTGATAAACTAGTGTTTTTAGCAAATAATCATTAACATAGAATTTTATGGCTGCAACACGTTCCAAAAAAGCTGGAACAGAGTCATGTTTACCACTGTGTTACATCACCTTTTCTTTTAACAACATTCAATAAACGTTTGGGAACTAAGGAGACTATTCTTGAAGCTTTGTAGGTGGAATTCTTTCCCATTCTTGCTTGATGTACAGCTTCAGCTGTTCAACAGTCCGGGGTCTCCGTTGTCGTATTTTACACTTCATAATGCGCCACGCATTATCAATGGGAGACAGGTCTGGACTGCAGGCAGGCCAGTCTCGTACTCGCGGTCTTTTACTACAACACCACGCTGTTGTAACACGTGCAGAATGTGGGTTGGCATTGTCTTGCTGAAATAAGTAGGGGCGTCCATGTAAAAGACGTTGCTTGGATGGCAGCATATGTTTCTCCGAAACCTGTATGTACCTTTCAGCATTAAGGGTGCCTTCACAGATGTGTAAGTTACCCATGCCATTCGCACTAACACAGCCCCATACCATCACAGATGCTGGCTTTTGAACTTTGCGTCCATAATAGTCCGGATGGTTCTTTTCCTCTTTGGCCCGGAGGACACGATTGATTGATTGTCTCACCAGGTAAAACAGCATTGTCCCCTGTGTGGCTCTGGACTCGTCTGATCGCTGCTTGATTCACTTAATACCAACATACAGACACAAACTTAAATGTGTGAAGCCTATGGTGAAAACAGTGAAGAAGTGGACCAATGAAGCAAAGCTAGAGCTTCAAGCCTGTTTAGACTGCATAAACTGGAGTGTCTTTGAAACTTCAACTGGCAGCCTGGATGAATATACAGAAAGTGTCACATCCTATAACAGTTTCTGTGAAGATGTGTGTGTACCAACAAAGACATTTCGCATGTTCAATAACAAAAAGCTTCACTGCCAACCTTCAACAATTTTGCCAGGGTAAAGAGGACTCCTATCGAAGTGGGGACAGAGCCCTGTACAATTACACTAGAAATCAGCTGACAAAAGAAATTAACATCGCAAATAGAAATTATGCAGAAAAGCTGGAAAACAGTTTACCGCTAACTACTTTGTCAGTCTGGTGAGGATTAAAATCGCTAACCATCTACAAGCGACCATCCCCCCTTAACGCACCTGGCTGTCAAACTCCTGAAATTTGCAGATGACACCACAGTCATCGGACAGTCATCGGACTCAAGACGGTGACGAGTCTGTGTATCGACAGGAAGTGGAGCAGCTGGAGCTGTGGTGCGGCCAACACAACCTGGCGCTGAACACGCTCAAGACTGTAGAGATGATCGTGGACTTCAGGAAGCATCCTTCGCCACAGCTGCCCCTCACGTTGTCCAACTGCCTTGTGTCAACTGTCGAGACCTTAATTTCCTGGCAATTACAGTCTACAGGACCTGAAGTGGGAGTCCAACATCAACTCCATCCTCAAAAAGGCCCTAAAGAGGATGTACTTCCTGCGGCCTCTGAGGAAGCACGGTCTGCCGCACGAGCTGTTCGGGCAGTTCCAAACAGCAGTCATCAAATCAGTCCTGTGTTAATCCATCACAGTCTGGTTTGGTGCTGCCACAAAAAAAGGACAAACTCTGACTGCAACGGACAATCAGGACTTCCAGAAAAATCGTCTGTACCCCCATAACCACCCTTGAGGACTTGCATGCTGCCAGAACTAAGACAAGAGCATGCAATATCCTCTTGGACCCTCCACATCCTGGTCACCTTCTAGCTTCCTACAGGTTGGTGCTATCGATCAATGAAAACTAAAACAAGCAGACATTCCACAGCTTCTTCCCTCCTGCCATTAAATTGCTACGAGACTCTGCATCATTTGCACAACCGTAATTGTATCACCATTACCACATTACCGGTAAACTTTCATTGCTAAGTAACGCTCCGTAGTGTGTTTTTATGTTTTTATATCTCATAAGTATTTTTTCTCAAAATGTCGTATTAGAGTGTACTAGACAAATTTCTTTTGTGTTTTTGAGATACCTGGCAAATAAAGAGGATTCTGATTTTGATTCTTATTCTGATAACAGAGAGCTGTGATGTATCAATTCTTTCAATAAATATGAGGTAAGCCACAAAGGTTCCAGGACTGGTGTCACAAAAGATATATTTCCAACCCAAACTACAAACTATTAGTTGTCCCCTTCAGTGTGAGGTCTACAAAGAGGCCCTGCGGCCTTTGCATCATTCAGTGTGTGAGAAGAGGCAAGAGTTGTGGCAGGACAACTCTTGGTTACCTTACAATGACAACACACCTGCTTACAATGACCTGAGCATCCTACAGTTCCTGGGCCATTAAGAATCTCACCGTACTGGAGCAACCTCTCTACTCATCTGACCTCGCTCTGTGTGATTTTTTTCTTTAGCCATCCATCCATCCATTTTCTGTACCGCTTATCCTCACTAGTGTCGCGGGGGTGCTGGAGCCTATCCCAGCTTTTTTTTTTTAAATTTCATTCCAAAAAAACGTTTTTATCAAAAAAAAAAAGATGACCATGATTTTAGGAAGGTAACAGTATCATATTAAAAAGCAATACACTGTATAATTGTGTTGTACATATATACTACACAGTAATAGATTGGGTTTAGTCTGTTTGAAAGTAAAGGTGAAGAAAGTTTAAGTGCCCCACGCACCCACATTGTTTTGTTAATGCGGCCTTTGGTGTACCTCTGCTTTTGAGCAACCAATTCATTGTTCTTGGTGAATCGGAATGTCTGAAGAGTGTTCTTAGGGGTCTTTTGATTGTCGTTATATATGATGTGTTCATCAGGAGGAAGTAGATGTACAATGGAGAAGATCACACAAAAGGCGACAGACTGCTGAGAGGGAATGAGTGCTGAAAAGGTTATTGAATGATCAGAGGATTACGGGAGCAGGCGGATAAACGACAGCAGAGATATTGCAAAATGTTGAGAATGCCACTAAGCCAATTGAGGAAATATTGCCTTTTTACCTATGAAAAAAGGTAAAAGCCATTTTAAGAAAGGTTCGTAAATAAGCAATAAATAAGCCTTTTTATATCATACAACTGCAAAACAAACAAACAAACAAAACAACAACTTTTGAATCTATTTTAAGTAGGATCTGCAAAAATGCATGAAAACACTTATGTCGCAGCTGTACACATCTTTGGAGAAGTGATAACAAGGTCATTACTAAATAGTATAGTATAGTATTGCGTAGTATAGTATAGTATAGTACTTGCACATATCAATGTCCTTTGTTTTACAAAATCTGTATCTTTCAGTGTTATCCAGACGGGGCTGATAATGCCAGCGTTCTCAAAAACGTCTTTAAAAAACTTTTGTTTTTACTTTCCAAAGCATAGCCCAAAATGACACTTTTTTCTACCTTTTTAAACACTGGACATAGTGGTCACCATTTCAACACACTATCCTAACATGCCAAAGGTTTCTAATAAATCTATCTGTGGAGGATGAAATAGGGATTGTGACCGGGTTGTAAGGCGAATGAGCTGCCCTTTGCTTGCGTGTTGATGTCAGGGAGCTTCTCCATCCCATCTGTCATTGTCAGCAGGGAGTAAACCGTAAGAACATTTAGTCTGAGGAGAACAGAAAGCCTTTGTCCGCACAGCCACTGATTTGTCTCCATAAATGAACTGGTTTACTTGTTTAAATTAGTTACCTGATTACAATACCTGACTGTCCAGTGCTGACCGTCAATTATAAATGCACCTGCTTTAATATTAGTCTTTTGCTTCACATAAGAAATTTGTTCAATCAAGACTTCAAGTTTTATTGCATGTTTCAACATAGCTAGATGATGCACCGAATTTAGGTAAAAGACAGCATACTGTATGTTAGAATGTTTAAAATGGCAGCCCGAGGCTAAACCTGTTATAGGTTTTTTCTGTGAATAAGATGTTTCATTCATTTAGAGCCTTCAGGCAGTTTCATGAATTTATTGTAGAAATGAAGACATCTTGCATTCACAGCTGGGCTACATGCCATTTCAATAGCGCAACAGATTGTGTTCGAAGTCCCCAAAGAGCCATTACTATTATTTGTGTCCAAGTGGAACAAATCTTAAAAATAATTAGAGCTGCACCCCATAGGGAGAAAAGGAAGACAAGCTTTGCCATCGGGAGAGTGTGACTTGAGAAGCTTCCTGTGAATTCTGTGACTGGGTGTGCAGAGGCTGCAGAGTCATTCCCAGCAAATCGAGTCCTGCACAAGTATGGTGTGGTAGCCTAAAAAATGTAATTCATAGCCAAGATAACGTTATTGGCGGCATACTCCCTTCTTTTGGATTATTTTTTTGCCAGCAATATAGGCAGACTATGCCATTTTGAAAGGTTAGTGAAGTCTGCAAGGCAATAAAGTGAGACAGACATTCCAAACAAAGTCAGGCTCAGTATAGGCATCACATAATGTAGGTGTACTTCAGGGGTCCGCAACCTTTCTGAAACTACTACTACTGCTGCTATTTCTTTGGTACGGATTAATACGGGATGCTACCAGCTTGACAGACACTTAATCAGAGGATAAATCCTCCTGGCTAGCATGTCTCGACGAATGCTGTGGTTTGGTCATGTGTTACAATACTGACCTTTGACCTATACTCATTTATTTTATGTATTTATTTTTTATTAATATTTGTATTTGCAAATTTTCTCTATTAAAAGTGTTATTCAAAAAAGAATAACAGCAAAAACGTTAGATGCAGCTCATTGGTAAGTCGATCAGACAGGGGGAGAACATGCAAACTCCACACAGAGTCCTGAGGCCAGATTTGAACCCGAGTCCTCAGATCTGTGAGGCGGATGTGCTACCCTGTCGTCCACCGTGCCACCTCCCTCTTAACAACAAAGCTCTTTCTTGCAGATTTAGTAAACCTACAAACAGACACACACACAGACGCACGCACAGACATGGTGAGAATAAAGCTGTACTTGCTTGTATCACAGAATGTCGTCACGGATCTCGTGAAATTTTATAAGGCAAGAAAAAGAGACAGGACTAACACATCCATTAACCTATTGGTTGCAACAGTAACACTACCAAGTGTCAAGAGTCATCGATGTCAGGCATGTTGTTTTGTGTTTAAACTTTACATTTGGAAGTCACAACCCCTAAAACGACTCACAATGACACATTGACGATTGCTTATAGATGTGCATTTTTTTAATTTCGGCAAATAAGGTTAATTAAGTAATTTTTTTGGCGTAGTTAATTATCTTAACTAGTTATCACACGAATGTCATTGAGTAGCAGCTGTTGTTGAATTGAGAATTTGGTCACTGTCACTTGTCTGAATGAAGACAAATTACAGCTTTATCAACAAAAACATGTGCTGGAACGTGAAAAGGGAGAGGGGCATGGCGATGAAGCCAAATTTATGAATGAGTATTGAAGAGGACATTATCTGTGACCATCTGTGAACTTTGTGTCTGATACCAAAGCAATTATTAGGATTCCCATACTGCTGCATTAACAATACCATTGTCACTGAAGAATGAAGCCTAAATCTAATGAACATATAGAAATTATTGAGGTGACACAGATAATTTGGAAATTCATTTTTTTCAGTGTACAATCTTAAACAGGCAAATAATCACAGCAATGTTCAAGTGTTGTTTGTGTTGTTTTCTGTTTATAAACCATTCTTGGTCCTCAGCTTCAGTGCACTGGAATTACTTTTAAAGCCCTTGTGTTGATATATGGTTGTAATTCAACTAAAGTAATCATGTTAATATTGTTTTGCCGAGGTGGTAAAAACATAGTAATCTTACATTTTTAGGTAAACTACTATTGTTACAAACAGACACAGTTAGGGGAACACAAACTCGTTCAACCAATCTAATGCATGTTTTTTCTCCCCATTAAAAATTATTCTCAGTGGCTTGGCCTAAAACACAGAATGTATTTAACACAACACTGTTTGCCACTACATAGTGTAGAGTTAATTGTTCTCACCCAGTGCACAAGCATTTATGGGGCCCTTAGCAGAATTTTATTTTCTATGGGCCGGCTATGTTCTCACCGGTTGATGACCCTTGTCCTGCATCCTTCTTCTCCTGTCCTTGTCCTGTTCTATCTTGTCCTGTCCTTCCCACACAGGGTGTAGCACTATAGCCCCATGCAACACTCATATTTAATGTTTCATTGTTGTAGATAATGTATTGATTTACTTCTCTCATCCTGTTTACAATTAGTGCTTTGTCTTTTGTCCTTGTTTCTCTCTCCCTTCTAGAAACTTTGTTCTGTTCGAGTGATCAAGTCTGATTTTCAATAAACCCCAATTAAAATACTAAGAAACCACAGCGGAAGCTTAAAAACTCCACTGTGACACAGCAAAACTGTTCTGGCATAAAAGGGACACAGATTTTCCATTCTGCTTGACCTAACAGCCGAACAGCCGAGAAAAAAAAGAACTGTGAGGCAGATGAGCTAACCAGTTGTCTACCGTGCCGCCCTCTTTGCCCTGCTCTGTCAGAAATCTTGCGAGGAGCAGCTGATCGAGGCAAATTTATGGTGGTATGCTTGGCTTTCCACTTATGTATTATGGCCACAACCGTCCTCACTGGAACATTCAGAAGCTTAGATATGCGCCTGTAACCAATGCCATCGTTGTGTTTTGCAACAATTACTTTGTGATGGTCTTGAGACAGATCTTTGCACTTACCCATCATGAGATGTGTCTTGACTCACACCTGGGCAATGAGACCTTTTTGTAGGCCATCAATTAAGACTGAAACAGCTGATATTCATTTGCACTGACAAGGGGCTGGATTGCTGTTTGATTATTGATATATTTTAGGTGTTGTCTTGGCCTTCCATGCCTTTTTTCCACCTCCCTTTCTTCATGTATGGTTCATTGCAAACAAAGGTTTTTGTACAAAGTATTAAATAAATACCAGTTGGAGTGTTCAATAGTTTTTCCCTGTGTCATTTCACATTATTACACATAACTTAATTTCTGATCTTATTTGTTCTACTTTCTTTGTATGTATGGATTACTTGTTCCCAACATCTGGTGAATTTTGCAGGTCAATAGCACATTTGGGAGTATATTTAGTAAGAATAATGGTGACGTGTTAAATACTTATTTCAGCCGCTGTATGTCTGGGCTATTGGTTAGGGTGGCAAGACGAAAAGATTATATTACAAAGAAAAAGAAAACACATTTGAAAACTCCCAAACACGTGGAAAAATGTGTTATGGTCCATTGAAACCAAGGTTGAACTTTTTGGCCACAATTCAAAAAGCTATGTTTGCTCGTACTAACACACCACTGCTAATCACCAAAACAACACCACACCTCCAGTGAAGCAATGTGGCGTCAGAATAATACTTTTAGGGTGTTTTTGAAAAGGTGGAGGTCAAATACCGGTCAGTGTTAAAACAAAACCTTCAGGCTTCTGCTAGAACGAAAAATGTCAGGAAAAAGCATACTAGAAAAGCTCAAATTCATTAGGGTTTCATCAAAGGCACTTTAGATGGTTGCATCTGTGTGCGTAGTTCCATTTAACATTAGTTTTAATGTGATTAATGAATTCTGAACACAGCCACATTGCCATTTACAGTCCAAGAGGGTGTGCACACTTGGACAACCACAATATCTCATTTGTTTATTTTTACTACACCTCACGAAATCATTTCTTTTTTTCCCCAATTGAGTTCTAAAGGTTATAGGTCACATTAATGGTGGAAAAAGTTGAAATGATTTCTCATATCCATCCATCATTTTTTTTTTTTTTTACCGATTATGCTCACTAGGGTGCTGGAGCCTTTCCCAGCTATCTTCGGGCAGGGGTAACACCCTGAACCGGTCTCCAGCCAATCACAGGGCACATAGAAACAAACAACCATTCACACTCACATTCACACCTATGAGCAATTTAGAGTATTCAATTAACCTACCACGCATGTTTTTGGGATGTGGGAGGAAACCGTAGTGCCCGGAGAAAACCCAGGCATGGGGAGAATATGCAAACTCCACACAGGCGGGGCCGGGATTTGAACCCCGGTCCTCAGAACTGTGAGGCAGATGTGCCAACCACTCGGTCACCATGCCGGTGATTTATAATATATGTTATATAATATTTTTTACTTTCTCCTTTATTTCAACTCCTACGAGTAGGCTTCCTAATAACACTACACACGTCTCACTTTTCAGTTTGTTTGGGGCCAAGCTAAAAGCAATATTTCTTAAAAAACTTAGTTCGTCAACCAAATTATTCGTAAACCGGGGTGTTCGTGCTCAGGTTACATTGTATTGTGCATCTGAATTTACCATGGTAACTTTCAATACAGTTTATGGCCACCATACTCAGGGTGCCATTATGAGAATAGAGAGCGGCATTTGTCCGCTATATGGCCTCCTGAAACAGCACATTGCAGCACAAACTACAAACTGTTTTTATACCCTAATGAACGATGTCTATGACCTTCTGCTCAATTTAGTGAGGACATGGAGGGAGTACAGGTTTGTGTGTGTGTGTATGTGTGTGTGCCTAACTATACTAAAAGTAGTTGATGGCTGCAAAAAGGGGACAAAGGACATCCAATTCATAAAATCCAAAATAGTAATGAGAGTGATGCAGAATGGCAGATGAGGTAGACTAGATGACTTTGAAGAGGAGTTAAGTATGCTGGAGGGTCTCAGGAGGGAGGAGGAATGAGGAGCAACCACTGAGACATAAATGAGAGACGAATGTGAATGATGTGAAATAAAGATGATGTACTTTCCAAGCTGTCTGGGCTGGTGCAGTAATGTTCCATAAGACGTTCATTAGGCCAGTATACTGATTCTGTGGAACTATTCTATGCTTAATACTTTTGTCATAAGAAGTTTGTCAATTTTATATGGGAATGGGGATTAAGGGATCTCATCGAGCTGTTTGAAGCAGCAAGCGGCGTCGAGAAACGAAATGCTTCCTCAGCTGCAAGATGAAGCGGTTGCTAACAAATAGAGACATGTTTCGATGAGAGGAAAAGACTCTCCAAACAAATCTGCTAACAAATATAGCTCTCCAAACTTTGGAGAAGGCAAGCGGGTGGAAGATGGAAAGTAGCTGGGAAGGTTCCGATTCATCTTCAGGGTGTGCTTGGAGAAACATGTCTAAAAGCTCAAAGTGAGCCTGTGAGTGGAGGAGAGGGTACAAATGGGGAATGCTGATTCCAATGAAAGATGACAGTTACAGTGACAAAGCCTTAACTGCAAATAGGGAGAATGGCTAATGAGCAGGAAGAAGAAAATGTGAAAATCTTGCTCTTCACACCTTAGTAGGCTTCTAGCATAGCCAAAGCATGTTAACCGCAGCATGATCCAGATCCCTGGTGACACCAACCCCCTCTGGTCTGCGGTGTCCATCTCTTATATTCTCATGACACAAACGTGTTTTGTTTTATTTATATTTGACATTCACTGACACTGCAGCAGGTTTGCCTCATCCAACTGACAAGTCACACTAGTATGAGATGACCGTAAGTGCTTTCTGTGGGAAAGTGATGATTCAACAGGGAGTAAGAAGCTGCAAAGGAAGTGGTGTGAGGGTGGGAGATAGAGAAGAGGGGAGGGGCTTCAGATCAAAAACTCCTTGGTGCCTGGAGTTGTGGTGACTGGCAGAAAGTGGGCCACCAGGGAGGTAGGGAGGTTCGACTCAGGAGTGTACAACTTTGCCAGTATATTACGTTAGCTGTCAGTAACCTCACTGTGTCATTTTAAACAGATAAACTTAATCTCAAAGATCCACATGCCAATGCTTTTCAGCCTTGTGGCGAAGACTGTTGTCGCCTCCTCTGGGTGGAGGCTCATGCAACCACAGTGTCATGGCATTCCGTCATCGAGGAGGAGGATCATAATATTGGTGAGACTGAAGGATTTAAATTGACATTTTGCAGATTGCTTAAATTATTGTGTTGACTCCTTGTTCCACCCAGTCTTGTCAAAATAAACTTGAGCCACATACTGAACCCTCTCGTTCTCCTGATGGGGTCAATATGTCAACAAGCACTTTGCACACACATTTGCGATACTCTCATGTGATTTTGTGCAAAAAGCAATTATCTCTGCCAAAAGTGAGAGGGAATAGCTGAGTGTTGGTTTGTTTAGTGTTTATTATTCTGCAATATGACAAACTACATAACCGATTTCCATAAAAATATAGTATGCGTAAGGATGGCGGTGAAGAACCAATTAAAGTTGGGGTGAATTACAGATAAATGTGAGTAGAGGAATTTAGTTTCTCCTTTTGCTATTTGAGTCACAATAAAATGCTTATGGTGGCTGGCTGTCAGTCTTTTCCTAATGCCATGGGTCAGTGATTCTCAAAGTGCAGTACGAGTACAACTAGTGGTAGATGGGCACCCTCTAGTGGTATGCAAAAGAATCACTGAATTCAACGTTTAAACTGTGCATAATATACCGTGGCTTCAATTTTTTTTAAATCCAGTAGGCTACAGTACAGTTTTAAAGTACAGTTCAGTTGTATCTAACTTTATTTTTTTTGTTAAGTTTATTACATTAGCATGAATTCATTTAGAACTTTTTCGTTTTAAAATGTTTATTTTGGTACATTTTAAATTCAACTTTTTTGTGGAATCGAATCACTTTTTATTTTCTTATTCCTTTTTTTAAAAACTAGTTTTTAAAAAGAAAAACCCTATATTTATGTGCATTGGTATTGTTCAAACTGTGCATAATGTTACAGTGGCTTAAAATAATCAAACATACTTTTTAATATGCATTTTTAGTGTATTTTATTGTTGGTCATTATGGTGGCACTTGGAGAGTATTTTATTTTTTTTTAGGTGGAACTTGTACAAAGTTTAACAACAACTGCCATAGGTATAGGCAGAAGCCCGCTTAAAATAGGCCTAGCGACGCCATTGGAGCTCTTCCCCTTGACAGGGAATGGTCACGACCTCAGCTTATATCCTGTATCCTCCTGTGACCCAGCCTATTCATTTGTGTCCACTGCAGTTGATGTTGTATTTTGGTCTACATATTTTTACTCATTTGAGCTATCATACTGATGGGCTCAGTAGAGGACATACTACCCTTTCCAATAATATCTCACGTGTTTGGGTGGGATCGAAGGAACTTTGCTTTCTTGCTGAGACAAAATGGAGACTGCAGCGAAACACAAATGCCAGGAAAACAGAAAAAGTAAGTCAAAAATTGTTAAGATAGTGTTACTTTAGCAATGATAATCATATATTTTCTTGTTTATGAACATGTTGTGCATTATAAATTGGAGTCAGAATTAAGTTTAACTTTTTGTTCGGAAAAATAATAGCCCTTTTGTGAATGTGTACTGTAATGGACATGAGGATGATTTATTGGGGTTAGCTAAAAGCTATTGAGTTTGCTAGTTCTTTGTTTACATTCACATTTCTGCCCCAAAACAAATGTCTTTGTTGGGTAATAAACATTCTTAATATAATTTCGACGTAAGGTAATAAATATACTAAATAAATAGTAGTTTATAACTATTTATCTAAACCTCTTTCATTTTGACGCTGTTGTAGGAGGCAGAACCCATGCAGCGAGAATTTTGTACAGAATACTAGAATGAGATTCAGATCTGGAATTGTCAGATGAAGAAAATGCAAACTATGCGGGTGCTACTGCTGTAGAAGAGAGAACCCTTAGAAGAAGAGGCAGGAAGCTCATCAGATGAGATGACATACACAGATGAACAGGAAAACCGTCATCCTCTGTTGGCCAAGACCAGCAGATATGATACTGTAGCTCAATAGACAGATATTTAGGAGGTAATACTGTACATAGTGTTCATCGTCCCATTGATTGTGTTTTTCCCCCATCTTTGAAGGTTTGCCGCCATTCACAAATCAGAGAAACCTACAGATGAAGAGCTGAAGAAACAAGGATCTTCCGTGGCATGTCAATTCACATGCCCTCTGCCTTGGCTTTCCTAGAATCAAAATATTTTGTGCCAGCACAACCAAAGTGGCAGAAATAAGATGGAAAATTACAAGGAATAGGTTATTCAAGTTGAGAAACTTACTGAAGATTAAGGACAGAGGAAGCAAAGATGAAACAATTTTTTTGGACAGTCAGGCCGCTTCTGGACAGAATACGGCGAGACTGCCTTAGCCTTCCGAAACCAGGAAAAGTCTGTATCGATGAGCAAATGATCCCTTACCATACCCTTCAGGCTTAAATATATTTTTTCTTGCTTCTTAGATTTTCTGATGTTGGATTTTGAAGTATATCAAGAAGGTTACATTACCTGGTAAAAGGTTGGGAATTGAGGCAGCAGCAGTCCTACGCATGGTTAAAATTGTTCCCATAGCAACTGGAACCAAACAAAAACACATGTCTCAAAGCCATGTCGGTTGGCTAATTCCAAACAATTGAAAAGAGAAGGGCGGGGAGCCTCAGTGATGGTAGTCAGGAGAAGTTCTGAGTTGTCAATCGCGAAATCTTACGACAACAAGCCAGTTCTGATGGTCTGTCCTGCACACAGGAAAAAATCTGAAGATGTCTGTCAAGGTCCAGGTGAAAAGACATAAGAGTACAATGACATCATGCATGGTGTGGACTTCTGTGACTGCATGCTGAGCTTCTATTGCATGGCAAGGGCAAGCAGAACCATAACATGGACCATGCGTGTTGTTACTCATTTCTTTGATGTTGCCATTACAAATTCCTGGATCACGTACAAATCTTGACAGCAAAGTGTTTAACCAATCAGAAAAAAACACTGAACAGTGCCAGGACTTCAAACTCCATTTGGCAAATGATCTGGTTAACTACCTAGATCCTGAATACATTGGCAAGAGAGTAGAGATTGATAAGAGTGAAGAGGAGTACAAGCCCCCCATCAAAAAGAGAATTCCATAACCAGAAGCATCGTTAAGAACATATAGAGCCAGGCACATCTCAGAGAGGGTAGATTGCAACCATGCAAAGGTGCCGAGACCAAGGTCGCGAAGGCAAAACATACATGTGATGCATCAGTTACAAGATGGTCCTCTGTACTACAAAGAAGAGAAACTGCTTCCTCGGGTACCTTAGCTAAGAACTGAATGAATGAAGAAAAGAAAGAGGAAGAGGAGAACAATTAATGGCGCTAACAAATTCAAACCTGCACTGCCTAGGCCTCCTGACTGTGAAGAGGAGTCGAACATGTTACAGCTCAAGTCAAATTCAATACTGTACTTTCTCCACTCCAGTGATGACAGTCTTGAGAGACAAACCAAAGAAAAATACATTTTGTTCAGGAATTTAACAAAAACACAGGCAAAAAAATGTATAGACATTCTTGTTTTCATGACAGCTTGTTATATTTTCATTGTGTTATGGAAAAATTGTTCTGTTGTCCTCTACAGTGGGCATGCTGTAAAATCAAAATAAAAAATATTAAATTCTAAATTGTGAGTTGTTATTTTAGCTCCAAGGAGGCAGGAAATCACCCAAAAACAAAACAATTGAAGGTTACTTTTTTTTCCTGTGTTTGTCAATCCATATGTTCCGCGAACATTGACAAACACGAAGATAGATGGATAGATAGACAGAGAGACAGACAGACACAGAGACAGATAGATAGATGAGATGCTGTATCAGAGCAGGACTCAGCAGCCAAGTCAAGCCAAGGGAATTTGCAAATTTGCAATTTACTTTATGAAAAACTAACCAAAGCCAAAGTTACCATTGGATGTACAGTAATTTGTTGCTTGTGTCTTTTTCTGATGATAACCATTTAAATAGCTGGAATCTATCTCACTTGGATCCAAGGACAGTGCATAGGTGATGGATGATGTGTCCTGTGGATCCTTAGGTTGAGTCTTTATACTGTATTAACAAAGTTACCTGAGACATCTTGATGACTTGGATAACGTTATATCTTCTGGTGTCATCTGGTCCTGAGTCCTTCTTTTGCGAGAAGGTTCGCTTGGGTGTGTCTCGCTGCAGCATTACCATTTACCAGCTAAGTTGACCACTTGTCGTCTGTAGTTGTATGATTGCATAGTGATCAGAGCAACTCCTCTGATCTTTCCGCCTGCTGCTGAGATTGTCCAGACAGCAGACGCTGAAGGATTTGAGGCGCAAAATGAACTAGACTCTTTTAAATGGATTGTCACACAAAAAATGCTTTTTTTTTTAACTTTCCACATCACCTCCAGATGATCTATTGGCCGAGTTGCTAAGGAGTTGTTGTTTTTTCAGAGGCCGTGAGATGTAGTTTACGGTGTTTTTAGGCATTAGCCAACCAACACATTTATAAGGTTCAGTCACTTTCAAAATGTTTGACTCATAAACCTTTCTAAATTCTAGACTTTTCCCGATATACTGAAGACTTCAGATTCAGGAGTCACACCTGACTGCTGGTTCATCATTGAAGAGAAGTGTGACTTACTTAGATAAATAAGATAATAAGTCAAGTCAGGTCAAGCCAAGGGAATTTGCAGTTTTGGCTTCGCTTCTAGTTTGTTTAAGACTTGTGTGTTGAGTGAGTATATGTGACCAACATGTTGCACAACATAAAAACGCATCCTGAGGATATTTCACATTTTTAAATGTCAACTTTGCTGATCTCGCAGCACAAGGCACACCTTGCTTCTTGTTGATTGTTAGGCAACATACAGCACGTGCCTTTGCTGTTTAGTTGGCTAAAAAACACATTGTCTATGAAAAAACTACTTGTTCAACATGAATGCTTGATTGAACAGAACAATGTTAGGGAAAATGACCCATGGTGAAATGGAGGCAGCGGTATCCACAGTAGTCAAGGAGAGTGAGACCGAAGTAGAGGATAGAAAAGGGGAGGGAGATAGTGAAGTAGTATACATTTTTCATTAGGTTTCCAGGCACTAAGCCACATCAAAGCCTCTCAGAGATAAAGAGGAGGGGGGAAGGCAGAGAGAAGTAGACACAGGATGTTCTAATTAACTTCACAGTCACTTCCCTCCCTGCTTTCCCCCTCTTACACACTGTTTTTCTCAGTGTATACTATACAATATGCATATATGCCACTAATCACTGTCTGCCCTGTAAATTAACTATGACGCCCATCCACAAAGATAAAATGCAGTTGTAGCTTGTAGAGAGGTGATCAAATGGTACAGGAATGATGGCGGGCTGGCCTGTCATGAAAAGAATATCGATGCTGAAGTCCTGTATTGATTGTGCCACACCTAAATGGGAGCAGGAAGAGGGAAAGTCCAGCCCCTTCCACCCACTGATGTCTCATGATACCTTCCAGTCACATGGGAAGCACAAGCTTCTTTCCCAACAGCATGCAAGATGAAATCTCGTGTTTTTGTAAATTAGGCAGTCTCATTCTGCCAATGTGACAGCATGATCTTCTCCCCACTTCCTTCACCCTCAATGACGTGCATTCCTGCTTGGTGTGAGTCAACAGGAAGTTGAAAAGACTCTTTTCATTGGACAAATTGGGACTTTTAGTTGAAATATGTAGCAATTAGCCTCCTGCAGAAGCCAGGAAATGCTATGTGAAGGAGAACGCTTCCATTTTAAAAGTGTATTTAACTGCTTGAATAACTGATGTGTTAAGAGATTGGGTGCGTCTTCATTTGAAACACGACTCTTTGATATTTTATATAAAAGAATAATATTCCAAACATATTCTATAACAGAATCCAATTTAATTTGGAAATGATAATGAGCGGGTAGGTTAGCTCATTTGCCTTTATGTATGCATGTTTGTACTTTATGAAAAACTAACCAAAGCCAAAGTTACCATTGGATGTACAGTAATTTGTTGCTTGTGTCTTTTTCTGATGATAACCATTTAAATAGATGGAATCTATCTCAAAGAGAAACACAGAACGGTCATGTGGCAAATCATGGACAAGTGGTTAGGAAAATGATGAATATTAGTAGTTTGTCTTTTCTAAAGGGAGATCACCCACACCTCTGCAAACATTAATTGATATTGTGACCTGGGGCACAATGAGGAAAACATTTTACACTTGTATAGGGATTCCTAATTATTATTATAATTTTTTTTCCATTACCTTACAACAAGGCTTGGGGGAAATTAATAGTTTTAGTTGTCTTGTCACACAATCTTGTTGATCCTTATTACAAGGATTCATCTATAACCAGCATGTAAACAACGCCTGCATCCAGGGAGCAGGTAATCAGATTTACTCTTCTATTTGATAAGTGAAATTTTGTTTCGCTTTACTAAATGTCAAGAGCTCAGTGATGTCCTGCTGGTCATATCAGTTTGAATGATGACAAATGTATCAACAACACATCCACATCGAGCGGAGCCAGATGAGGTGGCTGGGGCATCTGATTCGGATGCCTCCCGGACGCCTCCCTGGTGAGGTGTTCCGGGCACGTCCCACCGGGAGGAGACCCCGGGGACGACCCAGGACACGCTGGAGAGACTACGTCCTTCGGATGGCCTGGGAACGCCTCGGGATCCCCCCGGAAGAGCTGGATGAAGTGGCTGGGGAGAGGGAAGTCTGGGCGTCCCTGCTAAAGCTACTGCCCCCACGACCCGACCTCAGATAAGCGGTAGAAAATGGATGGATGGTATCAACAACATAAGGCTCACCAGTTGGAAGGGTGACTGAATAAAGTGCATTCACAGCTGAGCTGCCCTTGCATAAGGCACCCAATTCTCTGAATTGCTCTTCAGGCAGTGGGAAGAGAAGCTAACCATTGCTCATTTGGCTCTCTAATGTGTGTGCGTGCGTGTTGCCTCAATTTAATGTTTAGTAGCAATCTCACTATGAAGTTGATTGTTTACTTTTCAACATGCAATATCCTCTGACTGGAGTCTAACTCTAGCAAAACGAAATGTCTGCGTTTGCTTTTGTTTTCTTTGACAGACATCCCCTTAATGATATGTAAAATTCTGATTCAGTCAGAAAAAGGATATGCTTTTGTCTGTGTGCTTGAGATGAGTATTGTAGTATTGCAGCACTCTGTGTCACATAGCGTCTACTAAAGTACAATGCAGCCTTTGACGAGTCTGATGCACATGCAAGGAGCTGTGCCGTCCGGATGGCTCTCAGATGAGCCCATTAGCTCATTGCTGCTGTCAACGTCAGGCTGACAAGTACAGAACTGACGGCCTTTAGCCATCAAAGCAGTGCACGATCTTGTACGTTTTTTATCTGACAAATGTTCTTTTTCCTGTGGTAACGAAACATGTGGTTGCTGATTTCAAAATGTCTTCTCTCTCCTTGAACCATATATTTCAAAAGCAGCCCAAAGATGGACTGAAAATGTGTAATGAGAAACAATAGGCCAATCATGGATCAGGAAGAGCACTAATGAGACAAATGTGACTTTCCTCCAGACAGTTAAAAAGATACATTTTCAGTACCGTAAACAATTTGTAACATTTACAGAGAGTCATACAGTACACCTACAGTATCACATATAATTCATGACCAAGAGAAACAAGTACAGACTCCAGCATCATTCACATGAGCTTTTGTTATCCAAGTTATGGTTGTTGATTCATTTTACATTTTGCTCTTAACAGTGGGTAACTTTTTTTTTTTTTTTTTTTTTTTTTTTTTTTTACGTTTATGTGACAATCCAGAACTTTAAAAAGTGAGATGCATGTGAAAGTCATTATTTGTTGCGTCGGTATGCCAAAATACACCACCATTTGCCTTCTGGCGCATGTTATGCAATCTACAACAATAGAGCCTTGAGTTTTTAATTGCTTTATTGTTTTACTAATAACAGTGGTTATTAGCTTTATTGTGCACATATAACCATGAATAATCTTAAAATATAATTTAGACCTTGCCTGCATAGTTATAGGAGGTTTTACAATGGTGATTGACTGGAAATGAGTTCATTATTTCCATTTCATCTGATGGGAAAATGTGTTTAAAAATTCTAGGAAATCCGAGTTCAACCATTGTTCATTGGAGGTTACACTTTATCTCCCAGAACAATACATTATTCGGGCCTTGGAAGGAAAAAAAATGGAGCGTACTTTTGCCTAAGTGTTTTTTTATTGACTTTCCTGCCTGGATTAGATATGTGATATGGTAATAGAACAATTAGCTTCCCTGCCAAGCCTGGATAATAACAGCTGAGGTTGGAGAGTAACATCACCAGGAAAGAACACTAAGCAAAATGATTGCGAGGATAGTGGTATAATCGATGCCTTTTTAGTTTGTTTCAATACTTGAATATGTACTGTTTAGTATACAGACATGCTATTAAAACCCCATCTTGTGATGGAATTAAAAATTCAATCAGGCTCAAGTGAAAGGGAACTACAGTGTTCCCTCGTTTTTCGCGGTTAATGTGAACCAGAACCCCCCGCGAAAGGTGAAGTAGGATTTGCCCCCCCTCGGAATTTTCGTGGATGTGTATGTAGGTACCAGAATGTTTAAAATATGTAAACAGTATTTATATTTTACATATTTGAGACTAAGATTACAACAGTACAAGTATTTACTTAAATCTTTAATTATAAACCCTTATACAATAATTAACATTTATTATACAGTAATTAACATTCATCAACATTGCCTTCTGAGAGAGGCGAAGAGGCTTGTGTTGGTGGCGGAGGAGAGGCTCTCACTTGAATCGGAGACTCTTACCACACGTTTCGCTTCCTTATTGAAGGTTCTTGAAGCAGTTTTGCGGATGTTTACGTCTTCTTTCTTTATGTACCGCACTGTAGATTCATTCACGCCAAAATGGCGTGCCACAGATGCATAACTTCTGCCCTTTTTGATCAAATCTAAAAGTTTCACTTTTTCGCTGATGGTCATCATCTTCTTCTTCCTCTTGGGCGGCCTGGAGGAAGCTTTCGCAGGGGCACAGCGCTTCAGTGGCATTGTAAGGGCTTAACTAATAAAAAAAAATATCGCTTAGTTATTGCGAACACAACACTCAGATACAGTATGCGAGACAGTCAACAGCGTGGACGAGACTGGCGAGACGCAACAAGGGAAGATGCTGGGAGAGGCTGCAATGATGCGCAGCCAATCAGCTCACGGGATAAATCCACTCGTGCTCTCATTGGTCGATGTCGCGCCGGGAACCAATCACGCGCCAGTATGAGTGCCCGTACAGTACAGGCATGTACAGGCAAGTACAAAGCCTCTGAGTCAACTCATCTCTTTGTTTGGCATGCAGGGAACCCTTCCCTCGTGCGCATCAACATGAAACAACGTGTCTTTCTGCAATATAGCTGCCGATATGGCTGTATTTGTTTTTTTGGGGGGAAAAACCTGCAAAACGTGAAGCGCGAAGTGGCGAGGGAACACTGTAAATGTATCCTGCATATAGCAGGAAACTAGCTTTCTTGCCCCTGACGACCAAACGTGTTATTCTTTTGATTCTTGAGAAGTCTTCTCACCTTATCTCTTTTCCCTTCATCCTCTGCTACTCTTTTTTATACTTGTTGTTGCTCCTTCCCTACCAATTTCTAATGATAACAATAATAATTCCCTCATTTCAAAGCCACGCTGTGCATCCTCACAACCCCCATCCCTCCTGCATACCTCCCCCATCTCCCCATCCTCTCTGCCATCAGATAAGAGGGCTCCGTGAAGAAAAGCCTATCTTGACTTAAAACACCTCTCTGTCTGTTTTTCTCCACCATGTCCTCACCATCAGGGACTCACAGCCCAAGAAATCAACTCTTTGACCCCGCCCCCTCACTTATCTAATTCTGAATCACCCGCTTTTCTCTTTTGTACCTGTTTGCATTTCTTTTTGACCTAGTTTCCTTCCCCCGTCACCTCTTGCTCACTCCCATGCTGTGGAATATTTTAATGCCTGCATCTATTTCTTTGTGGTGTAAAATCTAAACTCCAAACTTTATTAGTCAGATTCTAGTTTGTTTAGAGTTCTGCTTGGCAATCTGAGTCGACCTCGATAACGATGCACTTTGCAACAAATGAAAATAGAGGCGTGTGTAGGTTCTGTTATTAAAAGCTAATACACTGATCGGAGGTTGTGAAGAGACAGTGGATGTTTATTTGGACTCATCGGCCTCATTTAAGAAACAGTTCTTTATTTTTTTACATTTTGTTTGTTTGTATTTTTTTTTTAATTTCATGTCATCTGTGTTTTTCCCTCACTGGCATCAGTTTGGCAAGCTTTGTATTTGTTTGCATGTTTTATGATCACTGACATGCAATGATGCAATTGGAGGAAAACTGAGCGAGAAGCAAGACATGTTTTTCTGCTTGTTGTCTTCTCCAACTGCAGAGGTTGGGACTTTTTGCAATTGGGTCTTTCTGTGGCAGCGGATTTGTGTTGTATTATTGGCGTGGATATCCATCTTTTGTAAAATCTTGAGAGAATGCGTGATATTAGTGCCCGCACTCAATTGTGACATACAGTGCCTGCAGTGCAATCCTATGGTTTCGTTTTCATCCCACTTGGATCCAAGGACAGTGCATAGGTGATGGATGATGTGTCCTGTGGATCCTTAGGTTGAGTCTTTATACTGTATTAACAAAGTTACCTGAGACATCTTGATGACTTGGCTAACGTTATATCTTCTGGTGTCATCTGGTCCTGAGTCCTTCTTTTGCGAGAAGGTTCCCTTGGGTGTGTCTCGCTGCAGCATTACCATTTATCAGCTAAGTTGACCACTTGTCGTCTGTAGTTGTATGATTGCATAGTGATCAGAGCAACTGCTCTGATCTTTCCGCCTGCTGCTGAGATTGTCCAGACAGCAGACGCTGAAGGACTTGAGGCTCAAAATGAACTAGACTCTTTTAAATGGATTGTCACACAAAGATTGCTTTTTTTTAACTTTCCACATCACCTCCAGATGATCTATTGGCCGAGTTGCTAAGGAGTTGTTGTTTTTTCAGAGGCCGTGAGATGTAGTTTACGGTGTTTTTAGGCATTAGCCAACCAACACATTTATAAAGGTTCAGTCACTTTCAAAATGTTTTTCACCTTCTTGTCTTTTCTTTTTGGCCCAATAATAAAATACAATAAAAAAATAGCATGAAAACTGCCATCAAACACAGTTCTTAAACCATGCACAAAATAAATCGGGTCTGAGCCCACCGATAATAAAGAGAGTGACAGCCATGCAAACTGTGTGAGGTCTTACATAAGCTCATTTAATGTTACAGGACATTAAGACTTGTGTCCACATCCATATTTCTTATCCAAAGTCCATTCAAATTTTCCCGATATACTGAAGATACAGGAGTCAAACCGGACTGCTGGTTCATCATTGAAGAGAAGTGTGACTTACTTAGATAAATAAGATAATATACTGCATGTGTCACACATATTTAAGCTCAGGGAATCTAACATCTCTCCTTACATGCTTGCATGTGTGTAGTCTGCTTCTCTGTGTGGTTTCCCACAAACATACAGCAGATTTAAAATATAATTTCTCTTTAAGGGGTCATAATAAAAAGAATACATTTCCTTTTATGTCATTACGCTCACAGTTATGACATGCCCATGCCGACGCCGAAAGTAAGCTAGGGAAGTCGTCGTCGTCGGCACATTCCATGTGTCTGGACGGCAAGAAAACCAAAAGACCAAGGATGCCGGTACATTGTGCTGCATTTGTGTAAAATGGCGTACAATTACGACAACAAAACTGGGAGTCCCTTTTGCATGAAAAAAATAAAAATGTTTGTTGCTTTTTAAAAAATATTGTGTATTGGTAGCATATGTTTTGTCATTGACAAAACAGTAACCCTCATGAAAATCGTTTGAGAAATGAACAAGTTCCGGTAATTTCAATGGGAACCTTGACATCCCCAACATGGCCGCCAGGTAGGCACTTCGGTTAGCCGGGCGGCTATAGCGCTAGTGTTCGTATCTATGATTACTCTCTCTTCCTGCTGATTTTCATCATGGCATCGCTATAGTAGCAATGTCTTCTCTCTAATTGTCAGGATTCAGGTTGCAAGTTGGACCCAGATGCAGAGAGGACAGGGAGGTGAGTTTGTGAATAATGGTTTATTGCAGCTTGGAAGCGAACAAAGGAACTCCGAGAACTAAATCCAGGATTGGAAGGGTTCCAACGAGGACCTCTCTGGCAGGGTAGGTGTTCGTGTTGTCGGTGGGCCGCAAGAGGTGAGCACTGGTTAGTAGGGAGCAAGGGCAGATGGCAGACTGGGAACAAAGAACAAGAATTAGGTAGCAGTAACTCACGAGGTCTTCAGGAAGCAAAAAGATAGGCAAGGTGGCTAGACCACAAACTCGACGTAGAGCGTTGATAGTCTGGCGACGAGTCGGAGTCCCACAGCATCTTAAGAGCAGTCAGGTGTAATTAGGATGACAAGGTGCAGCTGCTAGACTCCAACACGTCAACCCTGCAAAGCACTCATTCATATATATATATATATATATATATATATATTGTATTCTTTGATTGTGTGTACATGTTAGGGTCAAACATTACATTTACATTGTGTATTCAGCATCACAAGAGCACTTCAACACAGACCTCATAAGACAAGACTGAGCAAAGCATTCATCTTCCACCACCACACCAATTTCTGTAAAGTATGTTGTAAGTGAGGGCAGCGTGGGTGTTAAAGTAACATTGACAATAGAGCAGCTCCCTCAAACTCTTATGCTTTCCCAAGGAGGGGTCTTCAACAACAGGCCTTGGTGTGCCGTTGGAAAAAGATGGATGTCTTTGTATGCTGTGCACGTGTTTGCCTCGTGTCCCCCAAGGCTCTCATTGTCTTCTGTTTGTTTAACATGATGGAATATGCTAATCAGGCATGCGCCACTTAGATACAACTCTAACATGCTAAGTGACTGACTAAAACTGTAAACCCTTTGACTGTTTCCTTAATAAACAAAATGATGATTCCAAAAATGAAATAAACGCCAAACTATATATTAATCATGAGAAGCTGCTTCTGTTCTGAGTGTTTGCATTTTTTTTTTTTTTTTTTTTTTTTTTAGGGAATCAAACACCAGGGACATGTTTCATGTTGACTAGTCATTTAGAAGTGTATTTCTCTATTTCACAGAAAATAAAGCGACAGGGACTGAGGCCTGTGAGGATCAGTCGGGTACAGCTTGTGGCGCTTTTGATACACGTCTATAACACACATAAACACTTGCATGCAACTGAGTTTCTGTAAAATGTTCACACAAGTGGAAAATGAGCACACACACACACACACACGGAAATATAATGCTATACCCACCCACACATGCCGTATGCTGTCATATGCTTTCATGTTCTTTGCTTAAACTTTTGATTGGTCGCAATAAGCAACGATGGGGGGCTTGTTTACACCCTAGCAGAAGGTTAATATTTCGCAGCGTGCCTTCATGGTGTAAATCAGTGCAATGCATATGAGGCCTCATCAGGTATGATCATAAACAACCCAAAACACCATGACAAGGAGCAACAATAACATGCTCAACATACACTGCTACTTTTGCATTTCTCCAGTGCCCTTGCAATAGCGGTAGCATGAGATGGTATCTGCAGCCCAAAGAAGTAGGGCAGCTCCTCCAGGGTGGCACATCTGTATGCGCCATGGACAGAAAGTTTGCTGTGTCTCTCAGCATGGCGTCAAGAGTGATGAGGAGTCACAGCAGGAGAGGTGAGGGGGGCTGGTGGAGCCAGCTGTGGGAGCGCTACCTGCTTCTTTGTGCAAGGAGCCATATTTGAAAAAGACTCCAAATGGGGTCTGTGCTCACAGCCTGGTAACGTTCATGAGATGTGTGATAAAGTGTTCCCTTTTTTTTCTGTTTTGGAAAAATGTACTTCACTGCTCCTTCAGCAAATTCATCGAGACAAAATCCTGAACGCACACATTGTATAACCAGTGTTTTCGTTTTGCTTTAGAAATAGGCAATATAATATATTCATTCATTGTCTGTACCGCTTCTCCTCACTAGGGTCACGGGTGTGCTGGAGCCTATCCCAGCTATCTTCGGACGAGAGGCGGGGTACACCCTCAACTGGTCGCCAGCCAATCGCAGGGCACAGGAAGTTTATACAAATATAGTTTGCCTATAAAGATGATTCTGATTCTTGACCACCATTACAATTGCTGTTTTCGCAATGCTGTAATGTTTATATAACATTTTCCTATTTATCAAATGCATCACTGAGTACATTTCTGTGGGTACTACTCAGGAAACACATAAAAAGCATCAACAAAAGAAAGACTTACAAAGGTTGGGTGGATGTGTGTATCTGTGGGAGGGGCAGTTACTCTGGTTGCCGGGTTATGTTGCAAAAGCATTTACTGTATACCAATCGAGTTCTTAATAACGTTTGTTATTTTTTGTTAAGAGTAAACTGATGACTTGTCTTCGACTCCCGTCTCATCAGTCACGACCTCTCCAAAGTATTATGTTTTTCTTAGCCTTTTATTCTTTGGTGCTCTAACACATGGAATAACTTGAATGAAATGCAATACTGGATGACAAACTTTTGGTCAGACATTATTTGGTGCTATAATGTGTAATTTTCTACTGGCAAGTGATTATACTATCCATAATAGAAGTATAATAACATTTAAGGTAAACACAGCTTCCTCCTTTGCTGCAATAATTTGGAGGCTTTCTTCCGAACAGGCTTTCCATAGTTAAACTGAGAAACTGAAGACTGGCTACACATCAGAGGATCTTTCCAACTTTCAGTTTGCCCATGTTCAACCTGTACACAAAGACTCACATCCACAGTATATGTAACAGTGTGAGGCCAACAACCCACAACTGTTTTAACATCCCAAACCAACCAATCTCACCTTCCATGTAATGGTCATTTAATAACAGGTCTTCCTTTTGCAGCAAGCCAGAGGTACACATTGTTATTCTGCTCCCAATGACATGACATGAGGCACCCTGCTTTTATTATTCCACCACTGGAACAAAGTGCTGGAATCACTATTTTTTAACCCAAAAATAAGATAAACATGCCACAAAGCTGGTCTTTGGAAAGAATGAGAGTGACGGTGATGGAAAGTGAGAGTTAAGGGGGGGGGGGGGGGGGTAAAGAGACGATTGAGAAACTAAAGAAAAAAAGAACTGTGGGGAAAAAGAGAAGGAATATTTGACACTGGCATCACGCTCCAGCTCGACAGTCCGACAGCAGGGTGTCAGAGCGAGCGAGCTGGGTAAGATGAGTTCAATTTCCCCTAAGGCAAGCAGAAAGTACATCTAAAATGTGTGCGTGGCAAAGGGAAAACAGAATGAAATAAATACATGCGCAAACTGCAGAAAATTGAGAAGTCTCCTATTAACTAAAAGAACATTGATTCTCCAGGATTAGGTAGGACAACTTCAGTCCTAATATTGTCTATTGGGGGCAATTGATCTCATATCTATTTCTGAATATCTCAAGAAAATAATAGAGTAGAGCTCACTTCCCTATTATGGCACAACAAAGGTTTAACGTAGCTTGAATGGTTTTTGCAGTGTAAATTATTGAAAGTGGTATAAATAAATCTTCTGGATGGGGAGGAATCCTGCAAGATGGTGTTCAGCCTTTTTTCCCCACTAAACCATATTTAATGACAGAAAAAGAATCCTGTAAAAAAAAAAATGATGCCCTAAGTTCAAAGTAACTTCAATCATGGTACATTTTTCTGCTTGATGAATAATTGAGTAACAGCCTGAACAGCCTTGGGTTCTAGCATTTTTTTGTGACGCCTTTTGCATGAATAAAACACTGTTTGGCCTGCAGAGATGTCTGCGTTGCAGGGATACTGTAGTAATATGGAAATGACTTACTCCCTGTATCTTCGTCTACTCAATGTTCAGTGTTCTTTTCTCCTGCATATCAAATTGTACGCCTTGCTCTCTGTATTATACCTCAATCTAAATGCATACTTGCTTTCATTCTTTAACTATTTCTTTATCTTACCTGCTTATTTTCTCTTTTAGCATGTAGCTCAAATGAGGAAAAGGAAAATAATGCAACCCACTCACAGAACCCTGTGCTTCATTTCTGAGTCGAAGATTGAGAGAACGCTCCGAAGTCCTACAAAGGGAACAATAAATCAAGGCCACAGTTTGCAAAGAATAACTGGGTGGTTGCCATTTTTTTTTGGTTTGGAATCTAAACCCCCCCACCCAAAAAATAGATGATATATATAATTTACAGTTTTTTTTGTATTGTATACAGTAGGATTAATGTTATCTTTCTCATTGTTTTTCAGAACTACTCTTAAATGGAAATATCAATGTTTTACTGTAAATACTTGCATTAAAATATCTCCTTGAGTACATTTGACTTTTGACCAGGATACTAAAAAAATAAAATATTATCATTCTACTGCAAAATGTGTTTGTGGACATGCTTTTTTTCTTCTGGCTTCCACATCAAGATACTTACAATATTAACTGAAATAAAACAGGCAATTTGCAAAACTGTCTTAACTGTAAATGGTCTGCCTGTCTTACGGTCTGACTTTCTCTGTCTGCTGCAGCTAGTCTGTATGTTCTACGCTTCTCGCTTCATTAACAAGACAATTTAACGTCAGTAAACAGCAAGACAATTTGAAAGTACAAATTAGTACAAAACCTTGTATAGGTTTCATGAAAGGTGCTATATAAGATAAATATGCATTATGCTAGCATTGCTGCCTGAAGAGTGTTGTCTGTTGTCTGTTTTTTGGGGTGTGTTTAGGAAGTCTAGCAACTATCTCCGGAATCAAATAAATACCTGTCAGATATCAAAACACTTTTTGGGGGAAGTGATGAAAGAGAAGACACTTTGTTTGTTTTAAATATTTGTTAATAATATTTTTTTTTTTGAAAAAGTCTCCCTGCAAAAGGGCACTTTTCTCATCCAGGGCAAAACAGCCAATGCGGAAGCACCAGTAAGGGTCTGTCTGTGCATCCACAGCCCATCCATCCACAAGGGTTGTGGGCGTGCCGGAGCCTATCCCACCCTGAACTGGTTGCCAGCCAATCGCAGGGCACACATAAACAACCATTCGCACTCACATTCACACCGATGGGCAATTTAGAGTTTTCAGTTTCCCTACCATGCAAGTTTTTGGGATGAGGGAGGAAACCGGGGTACCCAGAGAGAACCCACACAGCCACAGGAAGAACATGTAAACTACACGCAGGCGAGGCCAGATTTGAACTCGGGTCCTCAGAACTGTGAGGCGGATGTGCTAAAAAGTCGTCCGTTTTTTTTATAATGATAGACATATCTCATCATTATTAGGTATTTGGTCTCTGTTACTGGACTATGGTGATCTGCTTTACATTAAAACACAACTGATAAATACCGGAAATAATGGATTACTGCACCTTGCATTTGTTTACTTGTTGTGTAAATACCATTCATCATTGCACTCTGAATCTCTCTGATGGATACCCACCCTTCCACCAAGGCTGTCATACTGGTTAACCTTCATATACAAAGCTGCGCTTCCTATCTCTGTGAGTATATGTTCAGAAATCAAATCTTCGCAAGGTACCTGACAGATGCAAATCCCAGGGGTAAGGACAAAACTTTGGGAGGGATTCTATCAAGCATGTGCCCTATCATCCTGCAATTATTTTTCACAGTAAAAAGGCTTAAAAATCTGAACTGATAATTTGTGGTGAATTAAAGTGGATTTTAAGGGACAGAGACAACAATCCTCTTGATCAATGGAATTGCTCACTTTTAAGTTGACCTTCCTAGCATTTTTGTGTTTCTCACTATAAAGCTGCAGCAGTCTAGCATCATGCTGCTTTCGAGAGGCAAGATGGTGAAGCATTAATATTAGGTGTTTAATTTAGTACACTGCAGATAAAAAGCGACAAAACCTGTAGTCAAGTACAGTTAAGTGTGGTCCTTTTTGAATTTGCCCGGTTTTCATATTTCAGACACTTAAAGAGAGCTTAAATTGTGTTTAGACATACATAAGCATTAGCCACAAAAGGCATAATTGAGTAAAAGTTTGCGTGTGCAAAAATGGGCGCAAATTTGATTGCTCATGCAAAGAAATGTGGAAGCTGATCTACCAAGCAGGGGCAGACAGGATTGCATCAGCCAAATGCGGAAAATTGCTGTGCATTTCATTTTGTGATTTCTGGAAGAAGTATATCATTGCCTCTGGGTGGAATCCTCCCATCTCCAAAACCACCACTTTTCAAGAAACCCCCCAAAACGGAATGTTTGTTGAGCCATTAACATTGCCACTTTCAAAACTTCAGATTGGTCAGTAATTTGTAAAAATAACAGAACCATGTGGGGACTGACCAACAGTATCGATTTGTGAAAAAATATATTAACCATATGTGGACATGAGATTTCCATCTGACAGTGTCGATTTGCAAAAGCAGTGGGACCTCGACTCAGAAGGGATCCTCATTATGACATACCAGCCGCTGCTGGACCAATTTTTTTTGCCTTGAGTTGCGAGCAGAACTTTGTCTTAACTGGTGGCAGGGAACTTCAGAACAAGCAGCAGATAGTGAACACTTCTTCAAAAAAGAGGCCAAGTGCTTACTTTAAGCTATCGCTTGCCATTCACAGTTGAAGAGAATTACACTTTCTATATTTAATCAAAAAACATAACCTACGAAAGTGCGAGCTTGATGCTAATAAGTAATGCAAAACACCACAGATGTGGTAAGGAAAGTAGCATCCATGTTGCAGTAGTTACAACCCTTTCAAGAACGGATACTTGAACAGCTGGCTTGATAGCCAGCTAGATAGATAGATAGATAGATAGATAGATAGATAGATAGATAGATAGATAGATAGATAGATAGATAGATAGATAGATAGATAGATAGATAGATAGATAGATAGATAATCAAATGTCTTGAAAAATATCTGCCTGGTTGAAGAAAGTGTAAATAAGTGCAGCACCTGAATGGATATTTTATGTTATAATACTGTAAATATGATATGATATTATTGATTTAGATTTGGCTTACTGTAGTATGTACCGTATAATTGTACAAAACAGCAATGGGTAGAGCAAAGTTTTTTGTTTTGTTTTTTGCTTGGTTTTGCCTAGTATTAGCTAAGTAGTTACAGAAGACATCTCTTTGGAGTATTAGACTGAGATCTCGTGCTAGAAGTGTTCTGCCTCTGCAGTTTGTTTTACCAGGTCTGTCGTGAACATGAAAACACCATACTGTTGTATGTTAAGTGGTGTAAAGTAAACAGTAGAACACAGCAACACACATTCAGTATCCAGATGTACTGTACTTGATTGTATCAGTAGAGAATAATTGGATTCGACAGTCTGAAATGGAACCACGACAAACCTCACCGTATAATCTTTTTTTTTAAATGAAGAGAATGGAGCACACATTCTCAATCCCCTCATTATATTTGTATCCCATGGGAGCGATCCCACTGCATAATTTCAGCCAAAGTATATTTTCAATTCCCTATGGTTCCAAAGACTTTTTTTTTATCTAATTTAAGCACTTCAAATATGAAGATGTTAAAATTTGAGAGGAATTAAGATATGCCTAAATGCTGGACTGCTTGTTCAGTCAGGGAGTTTTAGATGAGCAATTTTAAGGTCTCATGGTTAGAGCCTGAAGACTTACTTAAACATTCCAATCAGGCCAGCATGCAGAATGAAAAGTCTCCTCTGAAACGCCATAGGCCTAACATAATTTATTAAATTTTATTCCATTTATTTTTTTTGGTCCCTTGTATTCATTCCGTTTAGTGCGCAGCACATTTAAATCCTTTCCAAACAATCGCTACCTACCCCAAAAATGCATTCATCCATCCATTCACCCATTGTCTATACCACAGGTCTTCAGTCGGAAAATGCATGTGCCATAGCCAAGCCCAACTGACCATGTTTACTGTACCCAATGCACGCAGTGGCATACCTGTTTTATAAGGCCTAATATGGTGTGTGTGTGCGTGCGTTGTTTTTGCGGTAAAATGTGTCGCTGCATCCCCCCATAGGCATTTCGAGCCCATTTTTGGGGGTGCTGATGTGACGTATCCCTTAAATGAATCATCCCAGCACCCCTAAACCTCTAAACCTAGAATCCCCCCCGATTGTTGTACAACAGGGCGGCTGTGGCTCAGCAGGTGGAACGGGTCGTCCAGTGACCGAAGGGTAGCTGGTTGAAATCCTGGCTCCGACTGTCTGCATGTCGAAGTGTCCTTGGGCAAGACACTGAACACTAATTTGCTCACAGTAGGCATGGCAGCAGTCGCCCATTGGTGTATGAATGTGTGTGTATGGGTGAATGTGAGGCTTTGTAAAGCGCTTTGGGCCCTGTGAAAGTGTAGATAAAGTGCAATATAAGTGCAGTCCATTTACCATTTTACACACTTAAAAACAGGCCCAATTCTAAAAAGAAAAACAAAACGTTTTATGTACGTATGTAGCTTCCCTCCAGTCATGCTGGTATAACTTTCTTTTGCTTGCCATTGTAATTCATATTATTAATATGTTATAATATTACTATAAATATTATTGGACTGTTTTATGCTCTCTTAACATTCAACACTAGTATTTCTCAAACCACTTGGTTGAGGCACATGAATGTGGTTCCACTGAAGATTTTCCTCCATTTAAGTGTTTTTCCGCCCCACTGTTGCCAAGTGCTTGCTCATGTGGGGATTTGTTGGGTTGTTCTAAATATGTAAGGAGCATAGTCCAAGATCTGTTCCATTTTTTAAAAAGCCCATACATAATTGCTGGTTTTATTTGGCCTTATATAAATAAAATCGTGTTGACTGATTCCTGCAACACACAAACAAACTCCCTGTTCAGTCAAACACCAACTCCTACATTGAGCTTGTACAATAGACATTGAGCTTTTCACATCCTTAATAAACACAGAGCAAACATTCATCTCCCTCTTACACTTACTTGCAGCAAAAAAGTGAAATAAGCAGGCATGACGCCATCTTGAGGGTTCTCGCTGGAAGTTAGTGTAGTTTACGGAAATGCGCCGGGCAAAGGGATTAGATGAAAGTCTATAGTTGAAAGTAATAGCATGTCAGAACGCTGAGAGGAAGCGCCTAATGGTCTACTTGAATATTTTATGTCTTATTACTGCTCCTTTCTGTTTTCTGCTGAAGACAAGTATGCCGAGAGGCTGCATATTTAATGGGAATTAGCGTTATCATATTAATGAGCAGAGCTCCAAGTTATGGGGAGTTATGGTTGCTTCTTGTGTTCGTGTGCATCTTTCTTCTAAACTGTGCAAATAATGCAAGCCTACTATTCCTGTCATGGTTTTATGGTCCAAAGGCAGTAAGCAATGGTAATGCAAAAGATAGCTATTTCTGTATCCATGACGATATTCAACATATACAGTAGCTGAATCATGGAGAACACAATTGTTCTTTCTAATATACATTTACGAAGCTTTCATCGCATCTCAACTGCTCAATGTTGGACAGCACAAAATAATTACTACCTCTAACACAACAGATTTGAGTTTTGTCATGTAGTACGGCCAATGAGAATATAGAAAATAATCATAACTTAACATAACATAAAACATAGAATTTTCTTGCAAACATTTCTCAAGACAAGGCAAAAACTGTCCTTTATTCAATATTTACATGTTGCAAAGGGCTACAACCAAATAAGAACATAGATATTTTCAAGACAAATCACTATGTTGAGGAAATTACAAACATGTCTCATCACCAAACGATAATTTCACAAAAACTATCAATACTGACAGGATGATATACAGTATCTCGTCTCAAAGCTTGTTTAATTGAACACAAAGCTGATATACTTGCAGGAAGTCATGACTTATTCTGTTTTATGAATGGCAACACCTGCACACGTTTATTGTACCTTCTGCCATCAAATGGAAGAAAGTTTAATGCCTGTCACTATACCGCACCAGCATAGAGAGATGAAGATATTTCAAACACAAAAAACAAAGTCCAAGTTTTCCCCTTAATAGCCCTTGGTGTACATAATTATGAACTCATCTCTTTGCAGCCATTAACTTCTTTCCACATGCTCTTCTATACGTGTCTTCATTGTCAAGTTGTCAAACAATGGGTACAGTGAATGATGAGGAGGACAATGGAGCTGCAGCATTCCGGATGAATCCTTCCAGGAGTGCATGAAGACGTGGCAGAAATGCTTGAAAGGTGTGTTAGATTCCAGACGGATTACTTCGAAGGGGAAAACTTGTAGTTCTGATTTGAAATATATTTTTTATGACGCCAGTCCTGGAACTTTTCTCACACACCTCGTTTACTTCTAATCAGTGATGCCGGTAACGCGTTACAAAGTAAGTCCCAAAGTGACTCCCAAAAACTGCCATTTTGAATAACGAGCAAAGTAACGCGAACCAACAATAGTTACTTTCGCATTATCAATGTCTCGCACCAAATACTAATTAGAGCTGTCCAGCTGTGCAATAGCATTTCACCAACCCCACTCTTCTTTTCAACAAACAGAAGAAAGTGATTGGGAAGTGATTGTTTATTACACAATGCACAGTGATGGTGCAGTACCATAAAAGATCAAAGAAATGCACGATTTCCGTGTCGCCACACTATTTTTGTTATTTTCCTTAGTAGAAAGTGTATTTGATTGTTGTTAGTTTTTTTATTTAAACATTAAGAATACAGTTTTACTGGTGTGTTAAATGTGTAATGCATTCATCCCGAAGTGCGCGGTCATAATTCGGTCATTGAGGGTAAGGACTGACTCACTGAAGGACTTACAATACTTAACTTAAATAATATTTACAGTGACAAATTAAGTCCGGACTGTTAGCTGGTTTAACGCACTGCACGGCTGATGTCAAGTAGTAAGAAAAAAAGGTTTTCTCGCTCTTTGCATCAAAATTACTCTGGTGGGAGCAATGGTGTGTGTGTGTGTGAGAGACTCACTTTCACGTTTACGTACACGCACACACACAGTTGCCTTCATGGATCACAATCGGCAGTGAGAATGGTGTGCTTGTTTACCTTTACTTACTGTACTGTGTTGTCATGTCAAGTCTGCACTCAGTTGCTGATTTAATGTGGCTTCAACTACACTAATATTTAAGTTATTGGTTTATGTTGATGACATCATTCTGTAACTTGTGTGGCGTACATGACCAAGTAACGGGTACAGTTAAGATAATGCTTGTTTTGTACTGTAGATAAGTGATATTCCTGCCACTTGGCAGCTGCTAAAAGTAACTAAAAAGTAAAATTTTTTCTAAATTAGTTACTTTTAAGATCAAATAATCAGTAAAGTGGCGGCACGGTGGCCGACTGGTTAGAGCGTCAGCCTCACAGTTCTGAGATGCGGGGTTCAATCCCCGTCCCCGCCTGTGTGGAGTTTGCATGTTCTCCCCGTGCCTGCGTGGGTTTTCTCCGGGCACTCCGGTTTCCTCCCACATCCCAAAAACATGCATTAATTGGAGACTCTAAATTGCCCCTAGGCATGACTGTGAGTGCGAATGGTTGTTTGTTTCTATGTGCCCTGCGATTGGCCCGATGACATCTGGGATAGGCTCCAGCACGCCCGCGACCCTAGTGAGGAGAAGCGGCTCAGAAAATGGATGGATGGATAATCAGTAAAGTAACTAAGTTACTTTTTCAAGGTAACTGTGACAACATTGCGTCTAATTAATAAAGGCTAATATTCTGACAAAGAAATTAAATAACTTCTTGCGGCATCACTAATGATCTCTAATGGCAGACTAGTGTGCTCAGCTATGGCATCTTGGTTGGGAATCACTGCGGTGATCGGCATAAGACGGTGTTTGTAAGAACAATATAAGAACTGATTTAATCCCACAGTCATGATCCCTTGATCTCTAAAAATGTGATCTTTTTTTTTTCTGCATAGAAATGCATTGTTTCGAAGGGACATTTTCAGAGGAAAGAGGAGCTGAGAGGCGAGGAGAGGAGGATATCCTGTTCACTCTGTGTGACCTTTGGCATAGGATATCCTACTGAAAATCCCAGGCGGACACTCCCCGTTCCCAAGGTCATGGCTCTTCCACTGCTGCTCCTCTCTGCCAAGGCTTTCTATTGACAAAAGTGCAAAATCAGACTCCTATACCACCTGCGTCACATGGTCTCATTGTTCTTGCCCTTTAGAACCTTCCCATGGGAGGTTTGTGCTGTTCTATTTAACTCCCAATTCCTTCCATTTAGGCTCCCCCTCCTGGCAAACAGTTAGGCGCATCATACCATGACAAAGCCAACAAATGAAAAAAAAAGGGTAGGCTTTGATGTTGTCTTACTATACTGTTCAAAGAAAGAAAATTACATTTTTTTTTTCAAATTAGCGGTAGTAATCGATATAAAATAAATCTAATTAATTAAAGGCTTTCATAAACATGATATATGTTATCAGCAGTGTCTTTCAATTTTGGCCAAAGAATAGATATTTAAACAATAGTATTATAACCAATCATTTCGACACTATAATATTTCAATATCATTACCAATTAATTTATATTTCCAATCATTACTACACTCTCCTCTAAACTTTTGGGAACAGTAAGGCAATGTCTTTTGTTATAAAGTGAAATCTTTTACCATCAAAAGATGGCTATGAGGCAAGAGATTGTCATATGTGTGTGTGTTCCGGGTTTTGTCTTCCCCCCCCCGTTTCACACACACCTGCTCATGTGAGCATCTTCATCACCTGTGCCTCGTTCACCCTAATTAGCCCTTGTATATAACCTCGTGTCTCATTTCCTCTCGTTGCCAGTTCGTTGTACCTTGTCGTCGCGTTCCAGCATTCCTTGTTTCCACGTCATAGATTCACAGTAAGACCTGACCCTGTTCCGATTATCGACCTTGTCTCTTTGCCTCATGTTTTTGGATACTGTTGCCTCTCTTGGATTGCCTGCCTGTGTACCGACCTATGCCCGTCTATTAAACCTCTCTTTTTGGAAACTGTCAATTTGTTTTGGAGTCGTGCATTTTTGGGTCCTATCCTCTGTTCCGTTCATGACAGAACGAACTGGCCCGAACATGGACCCAGCAGACTCAGACCCGGTGCGCGAAGCCCTTCAAGCGCAGGGTCAACGCCTCGTGAAGCAGGATGAGCAGATTGCCGCCCTCCACCTTCATCTAGAGGGACTGTCAAGGAATCAGGACAATATGATGAGACAGGTGGCCTCGCAGTTTGAACTTCTTTTGAAATTTTTTCAAGAGAAAGAACCAGTGGGCACCACACCCAGTACTGCCACGGTATTTCCGTGTGAAGTAGTCACCATGCAGCCACCTGCCACCTCCGCTGCTGTCTGCCCCACAGCTCTCTCGACCGGAGAGGTTCTCTGGAGAATCTGGGAACATTAAGCCGTTCATCACGCAGTGCGAACTCCACTTTGAACTGCAGGGAGCCGCCTTCCCCACCGAGCGGGCAAAGATCGCATTCGTCATTTCCCACCTGACTGGTCGTGCGGAGGCGTGGGCTACTGCTGAATGGAGCCCCAATTCCGCCGCGTCTCATTCATGGGCTTTTTTCGTCAAGACTATGGAGCAAATTTTTCAATTTTCCACTCCTGATCGTGAGGCAGCTCGCTCCCTTGTCACCTTACAACAAGGCAAGCGCAGGGTGTCAGATTACGCGATTGAGTTTCGCATTCTAGCAGCTGAGACTCATTGGAATAATCGGGCGCTACTCGATGCCTTTTTTCAAGGACTATCCCCCGCCGTCAAGGATCATTTAGTCCCGCTAGACCTGCCACCCGACTTGGACACTCTCATCGCTCTCGCCCTCAAGATCGACAGAAGGCTTTTGGATCGCGAGCTGGATGGAGATCGGCGGAGGGATGCTTCACCGCGCACTTGGAGGACGAGCCTCGGTGACAAGCCAAACCAAGGCAGATTCCCTGCTGCCAGTCTCAATCCACTGGCTAGCGTCACCACGGATGAGCCCATGCAACGGGGCAGGTTCCGTCTCTCCTCTGAGGAACGTCAACGCCGGCTGAGGGAAGGGCGGTGCTTCTACTGCGGTCAGTTGGGTCATTCCGTGAGCAACTGTCACGTCAAAGTTGCCGGTGCCGGTAGCCAGGGCACGGGAGAGGTGAGTCTGAATTTCATTAAGGAAGACCCTACACGGGTTCTTCCTAAAGTGACACTAGGCTCTCCTGATTTATCTCAAGTGCCCACCTGTTATCAGGATATTAAAGATGTTTTTTCCAAGTCCAAGGCCAAATCCCTTCCACCCCACAGACCTTATGACTGTGCTATTGACTTGCTGCCTGGAACCACACCCCCAAGAGGGAGGTTGTTCTCTCTTTCAGGGCCGGAACACAAGGCCATGAAGGAATACGTAGAAGAATCACTGGCAGCCGGGATCATTCGCCCATCTTCATCCCCTGCGGGAGCAGGATTTTTCTTCGTGGACAAGAAAGACAAGACCCTGCGACCCTGTATCGATTACCGGGGTCTCAATGAGATCACGGTAAAAAACAGGTACCCTCTTCCTCTCATCTCCACCGCCTTTGAGTTCCTGGAGGGAGCCAAGATTTTCACAAAACTGGACTTAAGAAATTCATATCATCTAGTCAGGATAAGGGAGGGGGATGAATGGAAAACAGCATTTAACACACCAACGGGACATTATGAATATTTGGTAATGCCTTTTGGGCTTACTAACGCTCCAGCTGTTTTCCAGAACCTTGTCAACGATGTCCTGCGCGACATGTTGAATGTTTGTTTTTGTTTATTTAGATGATATTCTGATATTCTCCCCGGATGAGGAGACTCACATTATTCATGTCCGCTCTGTTTTGCAGCAGTTACTGCAGAATCAACTCTATGTCAAGGCTGAGAAATGTGAGTTCCACCAGGCGTCCGTTTCTTTTCTGGGTTTCGTCCTGGCTCAAGGTGAAGTCAAGATGGACCCTTGCAAAGTCGATGCCGTTATTAATTGGCCTACTCCCACGTCACGCAAAGATGTACAAAGGTTCTTAGGGTTCGCAAACTTCTACAGGAAATTCATCAGGAATTTCAGTTCTATAGCCTCTCCTTTGCATGAGCTTACCTCGCCACACAAACCTTTTGTATGGAACCCGCTTTGTCATGCAGCTTTTCAAAAACTTAAGTCGAGCTTTACCTCCGCTCCCATCCTTACTTTGCCAGATCTCAAACAGCAGTTTGTGGTAGAAGTCGATGCGTCTGATGCCGGAATAGGAGCAGTGCTCTCCCAGAAGTCTCTCAAGGATGAGAAGTTACATCCTTGTGTGTTTCTCTCCAAAAAATTTACCCCAGCTGAAAAAAATTATGACATTGGCGACCGTGAACTGTTGGCAGTCAAGGTGGCTTTGATGGAGTGGAGGCACTGGCTAGAGGGGGCACATACTCCGTTTTTAGTATGGACAGATCACAAGAACCTTGAATATATTAAAACTGCCAAAAGAATAAATGCGAGGCAGGCTAGATGGGCTCTTTTCTTCTCTAGATTTAATTTTACGTTATCATACCGACCGGGTTCTAAAAATGGTAAGCCAGATGCTTTGTCACGCATTTTCTCCGAGGAGAGTTCTTTGTCCGACCCTAAGACTATTTTGCCTAAGTCATGCTTCATTTCCGCTTTTGTTTGGGACATTGAGACTGCGGTTGAAGGGGCTCTGAAAGACACTCCTAGCCCTGAAGATTGCCCCGAGAACAGGCTTTATGTGGTTCCGACCTTAAGGGGAAAAGTCATCCACTGGGCTCACACGAACCGAACGGTATGTCACCCAGGCATTGCCAAGACTCTATCAGTTGTCGAACAGCGCTTTTGGTGGCCTAATGTTAGGAGGGATGTTAGCGATTACGTCAATGCTTCCCAGGTATGTGCTGCTAACAAGGCCTCTCATCAACGTCCTTCTGGGGAGTTGCGACCCCTGCCAATACCACAACGTCCTTGGTCAGACATTTCCGTAGACTTTGTTACAGGATTACCGGCCTCTAAAGGCAATACCACCATTCTTACAGTTGTTGACAGGTTCTCTAAGATGGCGCACTTCATTGCACTTCCAAAACTCCCCTCAGCTAAAGACACTGCCGAGCTAATGATTAATCAGGTTTTTAAGTTCCATGGTTTCCCCAAGAATGTGGTGTCTGATAGGGGTCCCCAATTCATTTCGCAATTTTGGAAGGAGTTTTGTAAACTCATAGGTGCTACCGTCAGTCTGTCATCCGGGTTTCATCCTGAAACCAACGGCCAAACCGAGAGGCTGAACCAGGACCTGGAGACGGGGCTCCGATGTCTCGCTTCAAAGGAGCCGCGATCCTGGTCTCAGAAACTGGTTTGGGTCGAATTCTCCCACAATTCCCTCCCCTCTGCATCCACTGGTCTATCGCCTTTTCACGTTGTGCATGGTTACCAACCATCTCTGTTTCCTGCCATAGCCCCAGAATCCACAGTTCCAGCGGCATTAACCTTGGTGAGACGCTGTAGGAGGACCTGGGAGCGAGCCCGCCAGATGCTGCTGCGCCAGGGACGGTCCTACAAAGCCGCTGCTGACCGTCGGAGGACACCGGCCCCGAACTACAAAGTGGGTCAGCGAGTTTGGCTTTCGACCAAACATATTCCACTCCGGGTGGAGTCCAAGAAGCTCGCTCCCAGGTTCGTTGGGCCCTTCCCCATCACAAAAATAATCAACCCTGTCACCGTGAAGCTGAGGCTCCCAAGGTCTATGCGGGTCCACCCTACTTTTCACGTCAGCCTACTCAAGCCAGCCCGGGAGTCCCCTCTGGTCCCGCCTTCCAGGCCCCCTCCTCCCCCCCGGTTTGTGGATGGGGGCCCTGTCTTCTCTGTGAAGCGGCTGTTGTCATCTCGTCGGAGGGGCAGGGGGTTTCAATATCTGGTGGACTGGGAGGGCTATGGGCCTGAGGAGCGTTCCTGGGTATGAGCATCTTCATCACCTGTGCCTCGTTCACCCTAATTAGCCCTTGTATATAACCTCGTGTCTCATTTCCTCTCGTTGCCAGTTCGTTGTACCTTGTCGTCGCGTTCCAGCATTCCTTGTTTCCACGTCATAGATTCACAGTAAGACCTGACCCTGTTCCGATTATCGACCTTGTCTCTTTGCCTCATGTTTTTGGATACTGTTGCCTCTCTTGGATTGCCTGCCTGTGTACCGACCTATGCCCGTCTATTAAACCTCTCTTTTTGGAAACTGTCAATTTGTTTTGGAGTCGTGCATTTTTGGGTCCTATCCTCTGTTCCGTTCATGACAGAGATGGCAATTTCAGCTATTGTTTCCAGTTGTTTGAAGCCTTGTTTCCTGAGCACAAAACTACTGGAACATGTGACTGACTGGTGTTTTATAATGAGTAGCAACATTGCCTCTGAAGGGGCGTGCCAAATATTTAAGAGTTAAAATAGATAGCGTATGAGAGGTTTCTCATACGCATTGCGCATGAGAGAAGGATGAACCTTTGCCAAAGTGATCGAAAGGATACATCTTTGATAAAATGAGGACTGCTCATGGTCCCAAAAATACAAACCCATCTTGTGCGTAAGTTTGATCAGTTTGCCAGAAATACTCATAAGACCACAAAGAAAAATCACATGCTGGCTGGAGTGCAGGTTTTGTTTTAAGAGCCATTATTGTGTGTTGGTGCGAATTAGTAACAGCTGCTACCCTCGTCGACAAGTTGTAAAACAAGACACAGTTTACACTGCTATAAAGGCACAAATATCACCACCTGTTACCAAGCAGAAGCCATCATGTCCAACAGTCAGACAGAAAATACATACATACATACATACATAAAACAAACCATTAAGTATTTTTTTTAAACTTGAAATTAATGAATTATCACAAAATCTTCGATTACAGTTGGTGGACGGTTTTGCATGATGTGATTATTGCATGACATCAACATGCAGTGTTGTACCTGAACGAGTTCAGTCATCGAAAAGTTCATGAACTACTTCATATTTTCTGTGAACGTCAACTGAACTTGTCTAAATCTATTTGTCAAAATCTATCTATCTATCTATCTTTAAATGAATTGATTAAAGATTTTTTTTTAAATTGTATTTTTTCACAAGCATGTATGCGAGCTTTTGAGATGGCTATGTGAAAGGATTTGATTATATTTTATGAATGGATTTGAGGATGGTATGTGAATAGATTTGACATGTTTATGCGAGCTTATTTGACCTGCATGTGTGCAGACATTTGACATGTCAAATGACAAACGCTCACATTATGTGAGCGTTTATTTATATGAGTTGAAAAGGAAGTGGTTTCAAAATAAAATATGGCATTGACCAACACCCATAAAGTACAATAGTAAGCCTAAATTAAGCAGTAGCGTTACATAGCATTATACTGTATAGTACATGCATATATCTTTATAATGTATATATGTCATATACTTGTTGATTATTGTGTTACAATAATCCTTTTCCTCATTGATTTAAAATGTCTGCTTTTAATGTGTAAGTGCTGTAGGATATGACGTAATGGTCAGCCAATCAGAAGCCGTGTCGTGTATGACGTAGAGCTAGGCTGGCTCATCTATCAAGAGCGAGACGCCATTTTCCGGACGCGGATGCTGCCGAATAAATGTGCCTTTCAGACTAAAGCGCACGTGGACGTGTTTACTCCTGGACTCAAGACAGAGTTTCAACATCACTGTGTTACAATCTGAAATGTATACAGTTCGTTGCAGGCAGGATGGCCGTATAGTCGCATTTAAGTGAGTAACTCTGAGTGTGTGCAGTGTGCACTGAATCTCTAGAATTTCACATTTTGAATTTAACTACCTAATAAAAGATTTACGCTGTTCACGTGTGAGCATAATCGGCGTGTGCGTGAGCATGATTGAAATGAATGCCAGAGACGTGCGAGAATGTGATTGACGTGCTCGCGTGAACGCATTTGAGGAGTCTTTTTGAGAGTGTTTGAGTAGTCTTTATGAGAGCAAGACTCATGTGTATGAGAGTGTTTGAGTTGTGTTGATGAGAGCCTTTCAGTAGTTTGTGTGTGTGTGAAAGCATTTCAATAGTAAGTGTGAGAGCTAATCCTGAATAATGTCCCTAACAGCCCCCAATGTGTTCTTTGGTTGTTTTGTAATGCAGTACATCATTGTAAAAATGTATTGCTAGGAAAATTATTATTTATATCAGAATGCTTTTGTTAAAACACTGTGCGATCAAACTGTCATAATATGGAATGTAAGAATAGATGAGATAACATTCTGTCAATATAGAGCTGCTAGAAATGCAAAATGTCCTTTCACCATCGTTCCTGTGTTGCGTGTTTTTGTTTGCACATTAAGGACAAAAGTCCTTTTTATGTTTTGATTCCTCATTTTTAAAAAAAAGACTATTCAAGCATCTAGTTTTTCTTATGTTTTTGAGATTGTAAAGTGAAAGCTGCAGCTGGATATTAGTGTGGACTGAATGAGTGGTAACAATGGGGAAATGAAATGCCAGTATTTTGAGAGTAATAGCCCATCAGCAACATACTGGAAAAAAAGAACTATGAACAAATTCATTTTTGGAATAGTGCACTTTGTTCAAAATTTTGAATTATGAACTGAAGTAGTTCACTTTTGGAACGATGAATTGAACTTTGAACTAGTTTGCATAGAAAATGAACTTTCCGCACACTGTCATCACGCACAAAGACTGTTAGACGAAATGTTTGTGCAACTTTTGAAGCATGTTGTTTCTGAACATTTCCACTGCACTCTAACTCCATACGACCTTGTGAGTCATTTAACTTTGTAGGTTCCACTGGAAGAAAGAAACACTGTGTTTTATGTTGTGATGGAAGTTATATGAGATGGTAAACAACCCACACAATCTCATCACGGGTTTTTCTATTATCATTATCGTTATCCCAAGGCTATTGGCTGGCAGTTTTGGTAGTGTCACCCAATATGTGTTTGTAATCTACACTTGTAATCACATTTCAGGGGTATCTATTTTTTTTAATTTTGAAAATCAGTGTTTCATTAAGAGAGAGAGAGAAGTGTGACCCACAGCTATTGTTGTCTTGGCTTAGCAAAGGTGTTTAGAGAAACCATCACAATGGAACTTTTCACCTGTGTCTCTTTGGCAGCAGATTTAAGCTGGGATAGCAGATTTATCTTCACATTTGGGTTCTGCTGCAAGGCATTCATTCTTTGTTGGGAGTTTGAAATTTAATCCTCTTAGATATGCAATGTGGCCTCAAAACACAGATAATAAATATGCATGAGTAAACAATACACATTGCTCTGTAGATTTACAGCATTCTCTTGGATTTGCATGCAAATAAATGTTATTATAAGTAAATAGCTATGACCAAATACGACTGGACAAAGATGACTGAGCCTATGAGCCATTGATACAAGCATGTGTGCTTGTGTAATAATGGACTGAATGAAATTTTGGGTTGGGAGTCACTGACTGAAGCCATGCACACTTGCTTATGCAAAACAAACATTCCAACTGCTGCAGCTTGACAATAAAAGTCTGTAAATGTTAAAACAAAAGCTGTTATTTTTATCCTTGAATACAATGTTTGTCAGAAATTAAGTTGATTAAAACACCCTTCATTAAAAATGCATCCACAAAACGATTGCTATTTGGCCAACTTTGAAATACTGCAGAGGGATAATAGCAAAAGAATGAACACCAACAATGAGCTGTTAGATGAAGTGCTCCAGGCGACAGACTGCAACTTTAATGTGTCAGCGAGGTAACCAGCTTCGCTCACTGTGCCCCGCTGCATGCAGGCTTGCCATGTGTGCAGCATGAATTCAAATCAGCGTTGTGAACAGAAAGATAGAAAAACGGCCAGTTGTTGTTTAAATGACTGCGCTGTTAGGCATTCCTGTACATTCTACAGCTATTTACCACATACCTTACTGTAAAATACTTCTTAAAGTCATTTTACAGTAATGAACTATAGGTTCCACTGGGGGTGTAACAATTTGTTTTGGCAGCAATTTGATTCGTATCGTATGATTCTCGGTTGCCAATTCAATTCAACGACGATATTGTTTCATCTAGAGCAGGATCGATTCAGTAACTTTTTAGCCAAAAATTCAACCAGTGTGACTGTGAAATAAATACCTGGATAGTGAACAATGCAGTTAAAAAATCCTTAATTCCTTTTGTTCCTTGTAAAGGTATCAGGTACAATTAAAAATGGATCTAATAAACAAACAATAAGCAGCCATTATAACAAATAATAATAATAATAATCAAATTTCCATACCGCTCATCCTCACTCGGGTCGTGGGCATGCTGGCCCTATCCCACCTATATTCGGGCGAGAGGCGGGGTACACCCTGAACTTGTTGCCAGCCAATCGCAGTGCACATATAAACAAACAACCATTCGCATTCACAATTTATACCTACGGGGAAGTTAGAGTCTTCAATTTACCAACCATAGATGTTTTCGGGATCTGGGAGGAAACTGGAGTACCTGGAGAAAACCCACGCAGGCACGGGGAGAACATGCAAACTCCCCACAGGCGAGGCCGGAATTGAACCTGGGTCCTTAGAACTGTGAGGCACATGTGCTAACCAGTCGTCCACTGTCCCGCCAACATCAATAATAATAATAATACTTTATTTGAATAAAGTACAAATAACTCTTCAGGCTGGATTAACGATAGGTTTACCTGCTACTTCCGATGATGTTTTCTTATTGTACAACCCCAATTCCAATGAAGTTGGACCGTTGTATTATACATAAATAAAAACAGAATACAATGATTTAGAACTTAGAATTTTATGGCTGCAACACGTTCCAAAAAAGCTGGGACAGAGTCATGTTTACCACTGTGTTACATCACCTTTGCTTTTAACAACATTCAATAAACGTTTGGGAAGTGAGGACACTAATGGTTGAAGCTTTGTAGGTGGAATTCTTTCCCATTTTTGCTTGATGTACAGCTTCAGCTGTTCAACAATCCGGGGTCTCCGTTGTCGTATTTTACGCTTCATAATGCGCCACACATTTTCAATGGGAGACACGTCTGGACTGCAGGCAGGCCAGTCTAGTACCCGCACTCTTTTACTACGAAGCCACGCTGTTGTAACACGTGCAGAATGTGGTTTGGCGTTGTCTTGCTGAAACAGGCAGGGGCGTCCATGAAAGAAACGTTGCTTGGATGGCAGCATATGTTTCTCCAAAACCTGTATGTACCTTTCAGCATTAATGGTGCCTTCAGAGATGTGTAAGTTACCCATGCCATTGGCACTAACACAGCCCCATACCATCACAGATGCTGGCTTTTGAATTGTTTTTTTTATTCATGTAACCCTGACTGGGCGGCAAGGTGGCCGACTGGTTAGAGCGTCAGCCTCACAGTTATGAGGACCGGGGTTCAAATCCCGGCCTCGCCTGTGTGGAGTTTGCATGTTCTCCCCGTGCCTGCGTGGGTTTTCTCTGGGCACTCCGGTTTCCTCCCACATCCCAAAAACATGCATTAATTGGAGACTCTAAATTGCCCGTAGGTGTGACTGTGAGTGCGAATGGTTGTTTGTTTCTATGTACCCTGTGATTGGCTGGCAACCAGTTCAGGGTGTACCCCGCCTCCTGCCCGATGACAGCTGGGATAGGCTCCAGCACGCCCGCAACCCTAGTGAGGAGAAGCGGCTCAGAAAATGGATAACCCTGACTGTGGGCTGTGTGCAGTAGAGTTACATCCCAGTCAGTTCTGCTGTATGATTACCTGGGCTTCTTTTTCTGCTAGCCAAAAGAGCTCCTATTGACCTTGTGTAGCTCATCAGCACCTAATGTGAAGAAAATAGTGACCGGCTCTATGCAGTTTGTAGTAACACCCAATCCCAGGTGGGATTCTCTCTGTGAGCCTTTAGCAGTACCACTAATGAATGAATATATACTTTACTATAAAGTGCCTGTGTATTGTGAATAAGCTAAGGATCAAGGCAATGCTTTGTTGAGATCAGAAAGTAACACATCCTCTAGATGAATTCCAGGAAGCTGCGTCTGACAAAGAACAGAACACAAAGAGTTGTGGACGGGACTGGATGGGAGGAGGGGCTGTAATTATAGAGGGGGAAAGGAAAAACAGCCAAGGAAGCATGGCCAAATGAAGATGAAGTCTCCCCAGTGGATGGAGGATGTTGAGATAATGGTCAGGGAATTGGAATGGGATAGAAAATACACTTTTCAAATAATGTTGAGGGTTATAATGTAAAAATAATAGAAGACTGTGGTACTTGGAGCAATGAGGATCATCAAGAGGAATTGGAAGTAGCTGGTCATGATACGCACTCCTTGCAGTCAATCAGAAGGCATGTCAACAGGGCCCTGTAAAGCCTTCTATAGGAAGCTTATTTTTCATGTTGAGTAACATATAATGGAACTGATTTACATCGATAGTTCACATTATCTGGTTCGAATCAATTGGTAGGTTTGTAAACGATGTTTCCCCCATAGTTCAGTTTTTGTTCATCCATCCATGCATTTACTATTCCGTCATAAGGGTCATAATGGGTGAGCTGGATACTATCCCAGCTGACTTTGGGTGAGGGGCAGGATAGGGGTTTTCATGCAGTGAAAAGAAAACATGTTGTCGTGAGACAACTAAACACAACAAGGCAGCAAATATTGAGCATGTATGACGTTGCTGTTAGCCAAAGACGTGTCAGTCAATCTCTGTTCACAGGTCATATAGTATGTAGTTTCCTCACCGTTGTGATTTTCGAGTTTACTCATGCTCACAATTTTAGTGTGAGCATGTCAATAACACTTTGGCTCATTCTGTCAAACACCGCTGGAGTATTGGGACACTGGTATATTTACTTTGTTCTCCCCTAACCACTATGTTGGACAACAGGGCCTCACTCACAAATCTGTTGTCTAGTTAATCGAAAAGGTGTTTGATGGGGTTAGGGGTCAGGATTTTTCAAAAGGGTCTTTCACACCAAACTCATCCAATCATGCCTTTGTTGACCTTGGTTTGTGCTCTAGGACACAGTCATGCAAGAACAGGTTAACCCAAAACTTGGTTAATTGATGTGAGACGAGTTCTAGTCTTTAAGAATCAGCATCCAAATGTTTCTTTTTTTTTAAAAAAACTTTGCAGGTTTGTCATCACTTGTGGAGTTCTAAAAGTCACAGTCAGTCACACAAAAGCACATTATGAAAGATGCATCATCATATACACTCAAAGAGGTATGATTATGAGGTTAAAACGTGGGATCAATGCCACTGAGGTCGGATACTGAATTACAGCTGAATAGATAAGAACCCAATGAAATAACTCAGTTTTATTTATATAGTATTTAAAAAACAACTGCAGATGAAACAGTGCTGTACATAAAAAAATGAACATAAACACAAGACAAATTAACATAATACAATTAAAATGGAACAGCTCCATGCATTAAGTGTTCCACATTATAGTGTTATGATGGTTCAGATTGTTGCAGTTTTTGTAGGTACGTACAAATATTCTTTAATTACGTTTTTTTAATTAAGTTTTTAGTTTAGCACTATGCAAATTGCAATAATCTCTCACTCTTTTCCTGTCTAGTTAAGCCATGCTGCTGAGGTAGCAGTTGAGGAGAGAGAAGACAGACACACTATATAACATATTTCACCTCGCCACAAAAATTTGAGCTGTGCTTGAGGTACTAGGATAATACACTTTTAGCGAACACACACAGTACATAAATTACTTCAGTTGTAAATTACTTGTCAGTTGTACTCTGCTAGTTATGAGGGATGGGTCGAAGCCAAAAATGCTAGTGTAGATTTTTTTTTGTCCTCGTCCAGCCCTGCCCCATGGTGAGTAGAGCAGTGTTTTTTTTTTTTAAAAGCTTTCTAGTGAAATAGTCTTTGACTATTTTAAAGCTCCAAAAGCAGTCTTTGTCCTCTGGATTAATTCTCCAAGTTGCATTTCTAAATATGGTAAGTGCTATGGGTATAATGTAAATCAGTAGTGAAAGTGAGTTTCACACAATGCAGGTTTAAAGGTGTAGGTCAAATCAAATCAAACGAGCTTCAAGTTGCACTTACGGATGTAGCGCCGAACTGTATTTACTGACATTGGTTTTCTGAAGTGTTCCTGAGCCCATGTGGTGATATCCTTTACACATTGATGTCGGTTTTTGATGCAGTGCCGCCTGAGGGATCGGAGGTCACGGGCATTCAATGTTGGTTTTCGGCCTTGCCGCTTAGATGCAGTGATTTCTCCAGATTCGCCGAACCTTTTGATGATATTATGGACCGTAGATGATGAAATCCATAACTTCCTTGCAATTGTACGTTGAGGAACATTGTCTTTAAACCGTTTGACTATTTTCTCACGCACTTGTTCACAAAGAGGTGAACCTCGCACCATCTTTGGTTGTGAATGACTGAGCAATTCAGGGAAGCTCCTTTTATACCCAATCATGGCACCCACCTGTTCCCAATTAGCCTGTTCACGTGTGGGATGTTTCAAACAGGTGTTTGATGAGCATTCCTCAACTTTCTCAGTCTTTTTTGCCACCTGTCCCAGAACGTGTTGCAGCCATAAAATGTATGATTATTTGCTAAAAACAATAAAGTTTATCAGTTTGAACATTAAATATCTTGTCTATGTAGTGTATTCAATTAAATATAGGTTGAACATGATTTGCAAATCATTGTATTCTCTTTTTATTTATGTGTAACACAACGTCCCAACTTTATTGGAATTGGGGTTGTAATTAATTGACCTGACGGTATATTGATTGACGACTCTAAATTGCCCGTAGGTGTGAATGTGAGTGCGGATGGTTATTTGTTTCTATGTGCCCTGCGATTGGCTGGCGACCGGTTCAGGGTGTACCCCACCTCCCGCCCGAAGATAGCTGGAATAGGCTCGAGCAGCCCGTGACCCTAGCGAGGATAAGCGGTAAAGAAAATGGATGGATATATGATTGACCTGACATTTAAAATACCAGAACCATCCCAGGCATATGGAAAATTGGAGAAGTAATAATTAAATTGTTATTCTGTTCAACAACCATGTCAGTGACTCTCACCCTCAGCCTAAATGAACTCCAATTATGCAGGGAACGTTCGCACACTATGTATGCTGATAGTGCCGGTCCAGTTCATAGAGGCCACCGTGTCATCTGTTGCTGGCACTTGAGGCAAAAGCCTTACTAACATGGATGCGTTTGAGAGGTGCATCCAATATCTGAAAGTATTTCTAAGCTTTGTTAAAGGAAAATAACAGTATTTATTTCTATGGAAGTACATGTTGTCTTTATTACGCTCATTAGAATGTGTATAACAATGTGGCCCTGTTGTGAAGATACCACCAGAAGTTGGTGTAAGGTTTTTAATGACGGTGACCTACAAAATGTAACATGGGTGTCAAATCTCCTTATAGGGGTTGCACATAGTTTGTCAAGTGCCAGAGCTGTAAATGTATCCTTGTTTGAAACTGCTTATTTTACAACTTCCATTTTTTCAAAAAGTAACATTTTCCTCGTTGAATGACAGGCCAACTCACTCCCAGTTGTACTTTCAGCTAAGTACACCGACAAATGTGTAATTATCCTCACTGAGACGTTTTCACTAATGCCTGTAAAAAGGCTTTTACGTTTGCTTCCTCTCACCTTGCCTCCACTCAAGTGAGTGACCAATGAGCAGGAATTGCTTCCTCCTGTGTGTGCCGCTTAGAATAAGTAAACATAGGAAACAGCCAGTCCCAGATCCCTGTAATTAGGTCACTATTACACACACAAGCACACATTGTGATGCTGACTTCACCATGTCGTGAATTTGTTCTGTAAGAACTGCAGCTGTTACGACAGGATGTCTGGAGAGAGAACGGCAGACTGAGGCCTTCAGTTTGTTGCAGTGTAGGAGTATGGGCTGGGAAAAGAACAATAGGCCTCATTCACCCACGCTTCTTATCCTCCAGTCAAGAAGATACTTTGTACTTTGTAAAAGTAACTTGGTGTTGTCTTTTATTTAATTTAAGACTTTGTAATACTTGATCATTTAAATTACACCAACATTATGACAACTTGCACAGTGTAATGAGACCAAAGCTGTGTTGGAGATGTTGCCTTTTCAAAATAATAATGGTTAGTTTTGACTGACACATAGACGTTATAGTTTAATTATCTGTTTATTAATTATATGTTGTTGTTTGCAATGGTGTACAAATGTAATCCAACATACTGTAAGATGTTTCATTTGTGTTATCTCATTTACAGTAGCTAAGGAGAGAGTGCAAAAGGTCGAGATGTTGTCATTGGTGTATTTCTTGATCATTTAAATAATTGGTATGTGGCCCGGCGGCAGGGTGGCCGACTGGTTAGAGCGTCAGCCTCACACTTCTGAGGACCCGGGTTAAATCCCCGGCCCCGCCTGTGTGGAGTTTGCATGTTCTCCCCGTGCCTGCGTGGGTTTTCTCCGGCCACTCCGGTTTCCTCCCACATCCCAAAAACATGCATAAATTGGAGACTCTAAATTGCCCGTAGGTGTGACTGTGAGTGTGAATGGTTGTTTGTTTGTATGTGCCCTGCGATTGGCTGGCAACCAGTTCAGGGTGTACCCCGCCTCCTGCCCGATGACAGCTGGGATAGGCTCCAGCACGCCCGCGACCCTAGTGAGGAGAAGCGGCTCAGAAAATGGATGGATGGATGGCATGTGGTCCACCTGGTGGTAGTGATTACTTCTCTGTAATTCCATTTCTGGTTTTGTTTTCCAGCAATACAGTAGAGCAAATATTTGCAGTTCAAGATTTGCAAATGACCATACAGTATTTGCAGATTTTATTCACTGAAAAACTCACCTATTCCCTGTGTTTGTGCTCAGGCCAAGGCAATAAGTTTTGCTTTTCCGACATCTTGGTGCCAACTATGTTAACGTTGAGTTGAGGACCTCCACTTAAACAAATGTCCTTTGCCGCTATCCGAGGGCATCTATAGGCAATTATAAATAATAATAATAATTTGGAGTGCATTTAAGTCTACCTGCAGTTTTCATGGCGTAGGTTATTTATTGATTTTCTTGCGTCCTTTGTGCTATATTGTCAGTTGGGTGTTATTAGGAAGCCCACGTGCGTTCCTGGCAAGACACGCGCCACCGCAACATGATTGGCTCATGCATTGCATTTCGGTCGGTTTATTTTTGGAGATTTTTTGTTGTTATGTTAAAGCCCCCTAATTTTTTTAAAAACATTAACAGAATAATAATAATAATGGTAACTTTACTAAAAACAGGACGAACAATCACAATGATTATGATACATTCAGGTGAGGCATTTGTGTGGATGTATATTGTATTGGAAAATCCTCCATTGGAGGAATTAGGCAGGACTGTACCAATTTTGGTATGAGGGCGAATAGCAATGGAGCGAAATTTTACCAAGTGTGGAGAGGGGGTGGGGGGGTGGGGGGGATCCACAAATTACAGCTATTCACCCCAAAAATAAAAATGATGAATTATTGCTACAAGCAGCTCCTCAAGGTTACGTGACATCACGGTTGAAATCATATGCTAACCCGTGGGGTAGAGTGTGAATCAGACTTTACCATTTGCATTTTCCCACAGGGGATTAATGGTTCCAACAAGAGCAAGTTGCAATAAAAGAAAATACATTTCTCAAGTAAATTCTGAAATTGGTTAACTCTACATTTTTATTCCTCCGTGCATCAACATTTATTGTGTTCTTGCTATGCATGTATACCACCTATCCATAAGGTTTTGTGGGAACAAGTGGTCAGAAAAGCTCTGTAATCTTAATTCACCTACCACAGAAACCAACCAACTCATGAACAAAAACAATGGATCTCGCCTTCACACCTTCAAAGTTGGTTGAGGTAATGAAGTGATTTAAAAGGCAGAGTAAGTTTCCTCAACTACATAACATTTTGTGTAATTTATGTTTATACGGACATTTGATGAATTCGGAAGATAGTGTGCCTCACTTAAAATACTTAGTGACCATTATAATGTAATTTCTTGTAAATTTTCAATCTCATCTTTTTAACCCAAAGTTCTTTAAAATTGCTGAAACAGCAGCACCAATAAGCTAGAAATGGGCCAATATTGCAACTGTTTTTTACAAGTGTACATTTTCCAATACCAATCACTCATCACAGGGCTAATTTAAGTAACGTGGTTTTCATGTCGGCGGCACGTTGGCCGACTGGTTAGAGCGGCAGCCTCACAGTTCTGAGGTGCAGGGTTCAATCCCCGTCCCTGCATGTGTGGAGTTTGCATGTTCTCCCCGTGCCTGCGTGGGTTTTCTCCGGGCACTCCGCTTTCCTCCCACATCCCAAAAACATGCATTAATTGGAGACTCTAAATTGCCCGTAGGCATGACTGTGAGTGCAAATGGTTGTTTGGTTTTCATATCCTCTAAGTTTCCCATTACAGTATATATTATTCATCACTATATTTTAATGTGGTTAAATGTCAAATCCCACACATATAAAATATAATATGACATATAAAAAAAGGATCAACACAAAAAAGTCTTCTTAAACACAGCATCATTGTCTGTGGCCCACACTATACTGAGAGCGTGAGATGGAAAGAGATATGTACAGCAACGATTGGCCCCATGTGCTCCGACTAAACTATCCATCCATCCATTTTCTGAGCCGCTTCTCCTCACTAGGGTCGCGGGCATGCTGGAGCCTATCCTAGCTGTCATTGGGCAGGAGGCGGGGTACACCCTGAACTGGTCGTCAGCCAATCGCAGGGCACATAGAAACTAACAACCATTCGCACTCACAGTCATGCCTACGGGCAATTTAGAGTCTCCAATTAATGCATGTTTTTGGGATGTGGGAGGAAACCGGAGTGCCCGGAAAAAAACCCACGCAGGCACGGGGAGAACATGCGAACTCCACACAGGCGGGGACAGGGATTGAACCCCGCACCTCAGAACTGTGAGGCTGACGCTCTAACCAGTCGTCCACCGTGCCGCCCCGACTAAACTAAACCGTTATTATTCGTTGTTTTTATTCCGTTACTACAAGCCTGTTTCCCACTTATCAACAGAAACCGAAACAATAACACACTTTGTGCGCAAAGCCAGACCAGATCTGTGGGGCCAAATCATTTGACTGGCTGACAGCAATTATTCAGGTCTCAATACAAATGAAACTGAGAAAGGGAGACAAAAGAGATAGCACTGGGAGAAAAGAGAGAAATATGGATACAGGAGAAAAGACTGGAGTTATTGATCAGTGACAAAACTGTTACCTTAAAGAGATAATGAGCGAGCAGTAGATGGAAAGGAAAAAGGATAAAAAAAGACTAAAAACTGTGGGGAGGGGAGGAAGGATAAATGGAACAGTTTAAATGGAGGAGAAATCAAGTCAAGCTAGTCTGAGTGTAGGAGTGAAAGAGGGTGTCAGCATAACTGATGTAGTGACTGAGCATTTATTTTAATGGTGTCGTTTCACAGTGCTTCATCATGGGCAGACTTTCACCTTTCATGTTGGACAAGTTGCCTCACATATTAGCAGACAAGTATGGGTGAAAGTGTATTGCAGTGATTTGTGCAGGTTTTTATCTAGATGCGTTTTTGTTTTATTTTAAACCAAATGTAAATCTTTGTTTGTGAGTGAGTTCAAGTCTGAAGCACAGAGGTGTGTTATTTTTGGGGTGTGTGAGTGTTTGTGTGTTTATCCTCTGCAGGATGGATTATTTCCTAGTTCTTTTCCTGACTGGTCCTATTTTAATTCTTCAGCAAAGCTGAACAGGAAACTCCCTTTGTTTTAGGACCGCCCTCTTCACACACATATAACACAATTTACCTCAGTGTGCCCACACAGACTTTCCATACCACATGCTGACAGACCTCAACCTTTCCGTAGTTTGACACATCTGGGCAGCTGCTGTATGACCAGTAACTGTACGTGTGTGTGTGTTTGAGAGAAAGACTGATGAGTCAGGACCACACAGAGACAGCAGGGTGGTGCACCTCATTGGGGTTACTATAACTATATCATTCTATCCAACCCAGTGTGGTCTTTTGTCAATGACACATCTGCTTTCATTACAGTCTTGCTCACACACACATACACACACACCACCACACGCGCACACACGCACATCAGAAAATGCCTGGCCAGCTGTCCAGGGAGCAACCTGTGACTTACTTTGCTTCTCCCTGTTTCATTAATGAAGCGTGGCTCTGTCGACACCATAATAGCTACTGTACAGAATAGCCTGAACGGAGTCATAAAATGTCAGTCATAAAAACTGCAATAAAATTAGGAATAAAAATAAATATATATATAAATAAATAATTATAAAGGAGTCAACATCTCAATGGGTATCAAAGGCCAAGAAGAAGAGATGAGTTTTAAACTATGTAAAAACTTGTAAAGAGGAGGCATGTCTAATGTGCTGAACCACTTTGTTACATAGTTTTGGAGTGCCTTCTGAGCTTCAGAGTGCCTTTAGGGACAGTCAGGAGCAGCAGGCTCGCTGACCTGAGAACAGGAGTGGGCTCATGAGGGTGAAGAAACTTGGAGAGGCAGAGCAGGGCAAGAGCATTTCATGATTTTAAAACAAAGAAAATAATTAAAAAATTAATCTTGAAGTGCACTGGCAGCCAGTGCAGCGAGGCCAAGATGGGGTAAATGTTCTCAAATGTACGTGTACCAGTTAAAAGACGTGCAGCAGCGCTCTGGACCATCTGCAGACGACTAAGGGCCGACGTGTTCACACCCACGTAGAGTCCATTACAGTAGTCCAGCGGTGTGGTGAGAAAGGCATGGACTTCGGTTTCAAAATGCTACCTTGAGAAGATCTTCTTGATCTTGGACAGCTGCCTCAAGTGGTAAAAACTGGACTTGACAACTCCCCTGATCTGGCAGTCAAATTTAATATCAGCATCGATCTTGACCCCCAGATTACAGACGATCGGTGCCCAAGGAAGCAAGATCCACTGTGGCGTTTCTCGCGTTGCCAAACACATGTAGGAAAATGTGTTATGGTTCTATGAAACCAAGGTTAAACCTTTTGGCAATAATTCCAAAACCTATGTTTGTTGCAAACACAACGCGACTAAAAAAAACCCCAAAAGAACACAATACCTACAGTGAAGCATGGTGGTGGCAGCACCATGCTTTCGGTCTACTTCTCTTCAACTCAAACTGGGGCCTTAGAAGGGGCGTGCAGACCTTCTGGGGGGGGGGGGGGCAAGTGCTTAATGTTAAAAGGAGGGCACATGGAACAAGAGTTTGAAACACCCAGCGTAGCAATGCAGGCTATTCATGAAAACAGAATAAAAAGACACTTGCCTAAAGGACACAAGGAATTGCAATTACTAGCGAAGGTGTGCACCTTTTGCTTAGTTATTAATCGGAACGATAAAAAACCCACCAATTAGTTTTTTTCTGTGCAAATTACACCTATTTTATGGTCATACCTGTATATTACTATTTTGTGTGCATGTCACAACTATATTGTGGCCAAAATAAAATTCCCATGTCATGCCTGGATCTCTAGGATTGCTTTTGTCTTCAATGAAACACAACTGAGAAATTGATTTTAGATGGTGGTCCGCCTCACATTCTCCATTCAGGGCATAACATTGCTTCTCTGCCCTAAATTACTTTGAAATGACATAGATTTTGTTTTTCATTCATAACCCTCCTAATATTGACTGAATTGACCAAACCATTATCCTAAACGGAAAATGCATTAATGAAAATTGCACAACTTCGATTGAGTATAAATACAATGAAGTGAAATCACAACTGGCCAGATAATTAACTGTCCAATGATGACACAAGATGCAAAGGATTTTTAGTCAAATTAGATTACTTTCTGATATCCTTCGTCCACTGTCAAAGCAACCTTACCTTTGTGTTTTAAGAACGAATTATTTCATAAACTGATTCAGTTCATTACGTTCACTGAAAAGATGAATTCTTTTGAATGGAACATTTATGAATGAAAAAACACTAGACTGTGCACGTCGGTCATGTGATACGTTACTAGAAAATAAGTCTGCAAATTAGCAAAAATTAGTAAAAAACAAATGTCTTCAGAGAACTTCTTTTCAAAAGGAAAAAGGACACCTGAGGAGCCAGAAGAAGAGCCTACGACCTCAAAGAAAAAGAAAGCTTCTTTTATCCTTTATGCGTTATGGTGAGTTGTATTTTTCATGCATTTCATATTCGTTCTTAAGACGGTCATTTATTTTTGCTGTATATACCGGGCGATTGAAAAGTAACTCCCTATTTTTAAGTACTTGTAATTTATTTCTGAACTATAATTCTTACAAGAAATCAACATGAGAAGAAAGTGTATTGCTTGGAGTTTCACTTAAAATTTGATATGGGCGCCAGCATTAGCCACGAGTTTCTTAAGCAGCCTGGGAACCGCATTAACTGATTTCACAAGGAACTCTTGTGGGATGGAAGGCATAACTTTTCACCCTTCAAGTTCTTCCAAAGTTGTTGGTTTTCGCGGCACGGTGGCCGACTGGTTAGAGCGTCAACCTCACAGTTCTGAGGTGCGGGGTTCAATCCCCGTCCCCGCCTGTGTGGAGTTTGCATGTTCTCCCCGTGCCTGCGTGGGTTTTCTCCGGGCACTCCGGTTTCCTCCCACATCCCAAAAACATGCATGAATTGGAGACGCTAAATTGCCCGTAGGCATGACTGTGAGTGCGAATGGTTGTTTGTTCCTATGTGCCCTGCGATTGGCTGGCAACCAGTTCAGGGTGTACCCCGCCTCCTGCCCGATGACAGCTGGGATAGGCTCCAGCACGCCCGCGACCCTAGTGAGGAGAAACGGCTCAGAAAATGGATGGATGGATGGATGGATGGAGTTACTTTTCAATCACCCTGCATATTGTATATATATTGACAGCCGGTCCGTCGAAAAAAAATGCCTACTCTAAACCGGTCCGTGGTGCAAAGAAGGTTGGGGACCACTGCTATAGGTAAAAATATCAGTATTTGATCAGGGCTCCGATTAGAATTTATGCCACATAGTGTATCAAAATGCTAACTTCTGATTTGGAAGGTCTGGACTGGAGAAGGAAACAGGGGTGATGAAGAAGTGATGGGTAAGCTTGGCATCCAGGAAAGGAACTTGCAGGGACAAATGGTTGTAGACTTTACCAAAAGGATGCAAATGGCTGTAGTGAAAACTTTCTTCCAGAAGAGGCAGGAACATAGGGTGACCTACAAAAGCGGAGGATGAAGCATGCCGGTAGCTTACATCTTGTTCAGACGATGTAATCTGAAGGAGGTTACTGACTGTAAGGTAGTGGTCAGGGAGAGTGTGGCTCGACAGCATAGGAAGGGTGGGGTGTAAGATGAATCTGGTGGTGGGGAAGAAGATTAAGAAGACAAAGGCAGAGCAGAGAACTATGTGGTGAAAGCTGAGAAAGTAAGTGTGTTGTGCGGCTATTCGAGAAGAAGAGAAGATTTCCTGCTCCCCCGCCGAGCAGAGCGGCTCATGGCCGGGCTGGGGGGCGCCCAGAAGAAGGGTGCCCCCTCTTCGGCCTTTCCCCGCATGTCTGTGAGGAGCCTGGTACTAAATGACTTGCAGACAACCTGATTCTGGCAGAGCAGCTCCTTCGTTGCGATCTATTGAAAGTCAGCCCTCGATCCAAGCTTTTGTTGCCCTGACTTGACATGTGCAACGCTACCAGGGGTGGCAGCCAGGAGGTGCACGCATGCTGGCAGTGCGGGTGTGTGGTGTGGAGGTTGACTCGACGTGGGCCGAGGTTGGCTGGCCATGGGCCGCTCCCCGGGTGTCCCAGGTGGAGGTTGGGGGGCTATGCCCTGCAAGTATGTGACAGAGCCATGGAGGTTTGTTGGGCAGGTAGGCTGTGTGTGGTAGCCAGGCTGGGCCTGACCCTGGTTGGCCTGGAAGTCGGCTGGGGTGCCGCAGCCGTGGCCATTCTCCAGTATTGAAGAACCGCGCCCCCTGGTAGTGTGGGGTAAAGCAGGTCGAAGATGTGGTGTCCTGGTCGGCTTTGCAGCCAGCTCGCCCCGGGCCACCTGCAGGTAGAGTGGGGCAAAAGCATTCCTAACCCTGAACAGAGCAGTACCAACAATTTTCACCACATTTTGTATGTACTCAGATTGCAGATTATCGAACTGAATTGCCACTGAATGAAGATGCTAACATTATAGTTTATTTTCTTGAATGCTTTTGGTCATTTTGAAAACAAGTCTCTTGGCAACAAGAGCATTTCAGTAAGGGATTGTTTTTTCTTACTTGGTATTTAGCAGAGGTGGAACCAAGTCATTGCTTTGCAAGTCACGGGTCAGTCTCAATTCTTTGCCCTCAAGTCTCGAGTCAAGTCTCAAGTTGAGACATGCAAGTCCTGAGTCAAGTTGCAAGTCCTACACTTTGAGTTTCAGTCCTTTTGAGTAATTTTAACAACAAAATAAATATGTTTTTAATATATATATATATATATATATATATATATATATATATATTTATATATTTAATTAATTTGCATGTATTATATACTGCATTTATATTTTATATTTGAAAATCCAAATTTATTGATAAAAAAAAATTAGATAAGTCCATTGACCCTTTAGAAAAAACAAAAAGTAGGGTATTGATCAACATTTTTGCACTTTGGAAGCCAATCTTCGGGGGTGGGGTGGGGGTGGTCTTTATTGCCCTTTCAAAAACAATTGATTGTAGGTTTTCAGTTAAAATGCTATGACTTAATTTTTCTCACTTTTATTCTGAAGTGACAAACAGACCTGTCTGTCAGGGTTTGCGACACGTTGGACGTTCCACAGGGCCGTTTAGGTGGACGGCCACGATGCCAGACCCAACGGCAATGCAGGGGCCAAGCAATAGGGTTGGGTGGTAGCCTTTGGACGAGCGCCGCCGGAACAGGGTCAAATGGCGGCCACTGGGCGAGCATCGTCGAAGCAGGGTCAGGTGGCGGCCGCTCACTCTGCACCTCTAGAGCCTGCAGCTGCTGAGGAGGAGAAACGGGGGCCTGCTGCAGATGTCAGGGAGCAGGAACGGGGTCCTTCTGCAGCTGCCGGGGAGTCACAACAAAAGTTTGATTTTCAAAAAGTTGAATTTTCAAAAACTCAAAAGAGGCAAACAAGGCCAAGGGAAAACTAAATACTAAATTAACAAAAGTCTCAAAAACAAGGTTCAAAGTAACACAGAAACACCAGGCGTAACTTACCTGGCAAAAAAAAAACATCCATGACGAGAGACACGACTTTCATAAACAGACTGCAAATGACAATGATCCAACCCAGACTGAAAGAAACCAGGGACCTAAGTACAAGCAAAATGAAAAGACAACGAAGACCACCTGGACATGACACGAGTGGCTGGAGGAAGCTAATTGGTCGACAAAAGCAAGAGGGGCTGACGAGTACAGGTGGAAAAAAAAACCTCACTAGTATGACTTGAACAACATTGAACACAGGAAAACATGAAACAAAACTAAACAATCTAAAATTAAAACACAGACCATGACAGTTAACCCCCCCTCAAAGAACCGATCCCAGACATTCCCCAAAAGTCACAAGAAAGAGTTCTCCAAGACAGGGTGGGCGGAATGGGGCCTGGAGGCGGGTTCAGGTTCTTCCCATCAGGGCCAGTCTGTTGGCCGTCCAGGCCACCAGAGGTCAGGTGCTTGGCTATGCCATTTAGGAGGTGGATGCCAAGTACAAGGGTTTCCAAAGGGCTGTTCAGGCGGACGTCCACAATGTCGGACCTAACGGCAATGCAGAGGCTAGGAAAGAGGGTCTCTCAAGTCTCAAAAACAAGGTTCAAAGTAACAAATAAACACCAGGCGTAAACTTACCCTGGCATAAAACCAAACATGACTAGATACACATGACTTTCAGTCACAGACTGAAAATAATAATGATCCAACTCGGACTGAAAGAAACCAGGGAACTAAATACAAGCAAACTGACAAGACAACGATGAAAACCTGGACATGACTCGATTGCCTTGAGGGAGCTGCTTGGATGATACAAGGTAGAGGGGTTGACGAGAACAGGTGGAAACAAAAACCTAACGAGCATGAAAAGACATGAACAACATTGGACACCGAAAAACATGAAACAAAACTTAAACAATCTAAAACTAAAACACAGACCATGACAGTACCACCCACTCAAAGAATGGATCCCCAAAAATCACAACAAAAGAGTTCTCCATAACAGGGTAGGGGAAAGAGGCCTTGAGACGGGTTCAGGTTCTGCTCGTGACCCTGAAGTGCGGTGCATGGGTGGGCCTTTCAAGAGGTCGGCCACAATGCCAAGCACAAGGGTTTCCACAGGGCTGTTCAGGTGATGGCCACGATGCCAGACCCAACGGCAATGCAGGGGCCAGGCAAGAGGGTTGGGTTGTGGCCGCTGGACGAGCGCCACCAGAGCAGGGTCGGTTGGCGGCAGCACAGTGTGCGTCACTGGAGTCTGCAGCTGCCGAGGCGCAGGGACATGGGCCTGCTGCAGCTGTGGGGCAGCAGGAATGGGAGCGTGCTGCAGCTGCCAGGGAGCGGGATCGCAATATTCCTGCAGCGGCTGGGGAGCAGGAACGGGAGCCTGCTGCACCTGCCGGGGAGCAGGAACGGGAGGCTGCTTCACCTGCCAGGGAGCAGAAACGGGTACCAGTTGCAGCTTCCGGGGAGCAGGATCAGGAAGAGGACACAGGACATGTGACGCTGGGACATTAGGCCAAAATGGAGACAAAGATTGTCCACCTGTGTTTTCATGATGTCCATACTTGCAATGTTTTGGACTGCTATCTTCATCGTTTGCAGGGACTCACTGTGCTGGTCAAGGAGTTGACCACGGTAGGAAAAATTCCAGTGCAACTTATCTTTTTCTGCGGGGTCCATTTCATTTGGACGGATCATTCTGTCAGGATTTGCGACACGTTGGACCACAAAGCATCAAAACAGGCAGGCAAAGCAGGATGAAATTTTTATCAAGGTTGATTTTGAAAAACTCAAAAGAGCCAAACAAGGCCCAGGGAAAACTAAATACTAAATTAACAAAAGTCTCAAAAACAAGGTTTAAAGTAACAACGAAACACTAGGCATAAACTTACCCTGGCATAAAACCAAACATGACGAGAGACACATGACTTTCAGTAACAGTCTGCAAATGACAATGATCTGACCCGGACTGAAAGAAACCAGGGAACTAAATACAAGCAAACTGACAAGAAAACGAGGCCTGACCTTGACATGACGCGAGTGGCTGGAGGGAGCTGTTTGGTTGACACATGGTAGAGGGGCTCATGAGAACAGGTGGAAACAAAAACAATAACGACCATGACAAGAAATGAACAACATTGAAACAAAACTAAACAATCTAAAACTAAAACACAGAGCATGAGAGTACTATGACACTGTCACAAATAAGAATTGTTTTTCTTTGCAATAGGTAATAAGTTAAAGTAAGTATTCTACTGCCAGTTCTATCGGAATACACAAGTATTAGGATAAAATATATTTTTGCTTGGTTAGAGAGCAATTATGAATACACGAGAAAATGAGACATTTCACTTAATAATGAACGAACAACTGGTTTCCTCTTTTTGTTAATCAACGGAATTTTTTTCACATTGTGCATATGGCAAGAAACTGCATTTTCTGGTCTACAAACATTTCAAGTGAGGTAATTTCAAACACAAATATAAATAGATTTGAATTTAAAGTCGGCTCTTCTTGTGAGTATCAAAAAACATAAGGCCTTAATTAAAAAAAAAAGATTAACACAAGTTTGTCATCTTGTTATCAAGGAACAATATTATTTAACTGTGGTATCTCCGTCGGAACATTCGAGCGCACTACATAAATAATATTATGTCAAAAAGAGGTGAAGAAAAGGACACAAAGACAAATGTAGTTACGTCGAATAGATGCTAGCTGTGTGCTGATCGATTGGTAAATAAAGTGAAGAAATAAAAAGTACTACAGTCCAAGACTGATTCTTACGAACACTGCACTGACTAAACCAGACTGTAATGTAGAGGAAGCCCAGACTGCGCACTGCCGGCCTGTCGTGTAACTATTTGCGTGACCGCTCACAAAGCTAGCGGCTAATGCTAACGGAAAAAAAACATGTGACGTGAAGCAGCGCGATTCCCACAATGCAATGTGGACTTTTAATTTTTGCAATAATTAAAGTCCTTATTGTTACATTCAATGTCATTGTCATTGTCATTTCTGTATCTGTTAACAGTGGTTCTTGGAAAATATACCTTATTTGGCTCTCACATTTATTGTTGATTTATGTTGTTTGTTGATTTTTTTTTTTTTAATGAAACCTTTACTGTCGGTAGTGTGTGAAATAATGACCTATTGGTCCATTTCTCTACCAGACCATGCCCAACTGGGCATTAACAGTAGCAATAATGGCATGGGGCACTTAGGCCTAGTAAATAATGATTTAAATCTTCAGCATAATGGTGTCACTTATATTTTCCTGTAGTAAAGCAGTAAGTTCCACAAATGGCTATAGAAAGACTAAGGTAAAAAGTGGTTTCTCAGTGCTTTTGTCAAAGTAGTAGGTCTTTTCAAGTTAACGGGTTCAAGATCAAGTGAAATCACGAGTCATTGCTGTTCAAGTCTAAAGTCATCAAATTCCTGACTCGAGTCTCACTGGAGTCCAAGTCATGTGACTCGTGTCCACATTTTAGTGTTTGCAATATATTTCAAAGTGGGAATATGCCATCGCTACTGGTCAAACTAAATAAGTGTAGCAAGAGCACCCAGAGCTTGCCGTGAGGACCATATTAGGTAACACACTGGGACCAAATTTTGTAGGAGTCTGTGTGGACAGCTAATACGCAAGGACTGTCTCAGTCTGTCTTGTTGCCCTCTGAGGAAATTAAATGACAATGAGAGGAGGATGTCATCTGATTAGGGTGTAGAAAATGATACACCCACTGCATGAGTTATGAGGGAGATGGTGGGTGGAGACTGCACAGTGGAGAGTTGACGTGGAAAAAGATGAGAAAATGTGGTTTACGTTTACTAACAAGAGACCAAACACATTGGTTCCACAGATAGTAACAATCAATCTCGCTGGGTATCTACTGATGTGTTGACAGTATTAGAAACTGACACCAAGAGGGAAAGGTTTTAGGGGAACACAAACAAATTTAGAAAGCAGAAATTGCCCCTGCTGTTGCACTGCACTCCTTCACAAACACCTCAATTCTGTCATTACAGGCTATTATTCCGCCCATCCAGAGACAAAAGAATCCTCTCGCTCTGGTAATGGGAAATCAAGCAGCCACAATTGTGCATTGTCCACCATTAGTCTCATTGTCTTGAGGGGGCAGCGGAGGCTTTGTAGGCTCAAACCAAGAAGGAAAGGCAGGGCGTAAAGAGAACAAGTTCTTCATTCTCTGCAGTTATCCAAAGTGTTTACATTGTTCAAGTTGTTGACTGTTTAGATGTCGATGTAAAAGTCAATTACTCGCATCGGGGCTTGGTCTTTAATCCCAGCAAATAGTTGTTGTTCACCACAAATAGTCAAATGTAGAAAATAATTATCCATCTGTAGCCCTCATAGGCAGTACTCACAAAACCGTTGAACCCTCAGTTCACTGGGGGAAAAAACCCCAAACCGATTGTCGTAGGAAGGAGCCCTCAAAACGCTTCAGTAGGCACAGCGACTCGATCCCGTAGCGTCGAAGCGGCAGCCCGGTGGCGTTGAGCAGGCGGGACCCGTGGCGTTCAGCAGACAGGACCCGTGGCTTTGAAATAGTAAATCCGTTCGCGTCCAAAAACAGTCCAAGCATCCGTTCGTCCATAAAACAGTCCAATCATCCGTTCGTGTCCAAAAACCAGGTGCAGACCCCCGCCCAAAAAAAACTCTCTCCCTCTGGTCCCGCATCTCCCGCTCTTCCTCTCCACGACTCACCTCCTTCCCCCAATCCCATTGGACCACCACCCCTTCAATCAATCATTAAAACAAAAAAAAAACCTGAAATGTTCACAGACCCCTCGGGACGCAGGACACCCCAGTATCCATCCACACAAAGAACCAAACAAACTTTTAACTAGTTTTCACAACAGCAATTCAAACAAATACAGTTTAACACATTTTAGTCAGTACACTACACTCTCCCCCCACAAAAAAAAATTTGTCATGCCCTCATGACATGTATAACAACATAAACTTTTCTGAACAGGATAAACACTCCCCTCTCAAACCAATCCACTTATAAAAAATGCTCTTGTACCTCAAAGGTGGTGGAGATAAGCCATATGTCTTATCATCAACCTTAGCTAGAGAGACAGTATGAGTACTAACTGCCACAGAGCTTGGACTCCCTAACAAGTCATAGGTTAGTCGGGTAGGAACCCTTTTCAGTCTTTGAGGCCGTCGTGCCTCGTCTGAACTCTCTGTAACACTGTCTTGTCTCGCAGTCGTTACATCGAATGTCTGTGCTTCAGTGTCCCTTCCAGTATCAACAGTACTTTCAAAAGTCTCATCTTGCACTACGGATCCATCGTCATCTGTTGCCGCAGATGCCTCAACTGTAACCTCATCCATCTCTTGGTTAATTGGAGGGACAACTTGATCCAAATCCATGCTGACAGGTTCTGATTGAACAGTTTCCTGAGCTTCCGGTTGTCTTGACTCACATATGGAGTGATAATCATACCACACACCCATTTCATCCTCTTCTGAGTCAGATGCAGACTCAATCTTTTCAACATGATCAAGCGCTGGTACACCAGAAAGATTACAGTTTTCAGCCCTCTTTGCTTTGAGTCTTTTGCTGGCTCTCCGTTTGCGTTGAAGTGTATCTTCGTTCTTTTCCACATTCAATTTCACTTCCTGTCCAATGGGCAGAATGTGATTTCGGTGCAATACTTTGTTAGAGCCTTGTCCGTTCTCTGGCTTCAACTTGAACACAGGCAAACCAGGGAGTTGACTCTCCACAACGTATGGTGTAGCTTTCCAACGATCAGCTAGCTTGTGTTTTCCTTGCAGTCCAAGATTTCTGATTAACACCCTGTCACCAGAGACTAATGGACAGAAACGAACTCTCTGATCGTAGCGTTGTTTGTTCCCTTCATTTTTTTTTCTAGCCATGCTCTCGGCGAGCTGGTAGGCAGTCTGTAATTCTCGTTTCATGTTTTTGACGTATTTCAGATAGGACTTGGTGGATGTACCATCACTTGAGACTCCAAATGCCACATCTACTGGCAGTCTAGCCTCTCGACCGAACATGAGAAGATATGGCGAGTGGCCTGTTGACTCATTTAGCGTGCAGTTGTATGCATGCACCAGCTGACTGATGTATTTACTCCATTTACTTTTGTCCTGCGCATCAAGAGTACCGAGCATGTTGAGAAGAGTTCTATTGAAACGCTCAGGTTGCGGGTCACCCTGCG